>NW_024734043.1:17500-52500 GCF_018991925.1 Homarus americanus | reverse complement strand
AAGTTATCGTATACAAGGGTTAAGTTATCGTATTCAAGGGTTAAGTTATCGTATTCAAGGGTTAAGTTATCGTACTCAAAGATTAAGTTATCATATTCAAGGGTTAAGTTATCGTGCTCGAGGGTTAAGTTATCGTATTCAAGGGTTAAGTTATCGTACTAAGGGTTATCGTATACAAGGGTTGTTATCGTATTCAAGGGTTAGCTATCGCATACTAGGTTGTTATCGTACTCAAAGATTGCTATCATATTCAAGGTTGTTATCGTGCTCGAGGGTTAAGTTATCGTACTCATGGTTTGTTATCGTATACAAGGATTTAAATATTGTATTCAGGGTTGTTATCGCATTCAAGGGTTAAGGAAGACAGGTTTGATTAAATACTACGCTAGGTAAACCACGCCACACACACACACACACACACACACACACACACACACACACACACACACACACACTCTCTAATGGCCCTTGCCAGTGCCACTATGATCACAGTATTGCCAGTCAGGTGTCACGACAGTCTAGCGTTATGGTGGCATCCTTCCCTCCCTCCCTCCCTCCCTCCCACCTCCTCCTCCCTCCCTTTCTTCCTTCACTCATCATTTCTCAACCTTTCATCTCTCTTTCTCTCCTCAAATATTATCTTTTCTTCTTTCTTACTCTTGTTCCCTTTCCATTCTTCCTCCTTCACCCGCACCTTTCCATCCTGCATCCTCCTCCCTTGTACTATCTCCCCATCCTATCTCCCTTTCCCCTGCTATCACCTCTCCCCTCATGCATAAACTATCCCTCACCCTCCCTACCCATACACCCTACTGTTCTACCCACAGCCCCCCTCATCCTCCCCTCCCCACACCCTCCCCACATCATCAGCCAACACCCCCTCCCTCACTCACACCCCTACCCTTACATTCTCATACCACCCCCACTATTCCACACCCACACCCTCCTCACATCTCTCCCTCCAGGACACCCTTCACGCTCCCCCACACCCCTCCACACACCATCCTTCCCCACACCACCCCTCCTCCCACACCACCCCCTCTCCCACACCATCCCTCTCCCACACCATCTTCCCCACACCATCCTCCCACACCCACCTCCCACACCCACCCCTCCCCACCCATCCCTCCCCCACACCTCCCCCCTGCACCATACCCCCCACACCATCCTCCCCACACCTTCTTCCCCCCACACCATCCCTCCCCCACACCATCTTCCCCCCACACCATCCTCCCCCACACCATCTTCTCCCCCACACTATCCTCCTCCACACCATCTTCCCCCCACACCATCCTCCCACACCCACCTCCCACAACACCCTCCTCCCACACCATCCTTCCCACACCATCCTCCCCACACCATCCCTCCCCCCCACACCATCCTCCCCCACACCTCTTCCCCCCCACACTATCCTCCCTCCCCACACCATCTTCCCCACACACCATCCTGCCACACCCACCTCCCCACAACACCCTCCCTCCCCACACCATCCTTCCCCCACACCATCCTCCCCACACCATCCCTCCCCCACACCATCTCTCCCCACACCATCCTCCCCCCACACCATCTTCCCCCACACCATCCCTCCTCCACACCATCTTCCCCCACACCATCCTCCCCACACCCACCTCCCACAACACCCCTCCTCCCACACCATCCTTCCCCACACCATCCTCCCCACACCATCCTCCCCCACACCATCCCTCCCCCACACCATCCTCCCCACATATCCTCCCCCCACACCATCTTCTCCCCCCACACCTTCTTCCACTCCTCGTCCTCACTCATCAGCCACTGGACTCTCTGATCACCAAGCATGTACTATCAAGTTCTGATTGCCACATCAGTAACAGGAACAGGTAATCAAGGTGGTTCTGGACGAGCGTTTATCTTTCAGCGTCGACATCAGTTGGTGAATCATCTATCACTGAATAAACCTTATCACACACGCAAACAGCAATGTGTGTGTGTGTGTGTGTGTGTGTGTGTGTGTGTGTGTGTGTGTGTTACATAGAAGATAACAGCACTCTAGGTTAAATCAACTATCATTTCACTTCCACTTTTCATGACAAATATAATTATTGTTTCTTTCCCAGACCCTGAGATTACTAAATTATAAATTTACACACACACACACACACACACACACACACACACACACACACACACACACACACACACCACCTTCTCATCTACACTCACACAACATATAAACAAACAATGAGCAAAGAAAGTATTGAGTGTGTGTGTTGAGTGCCTAAGTAAGCCTCAGAAAGTTTCTCGGGTGGACTTGATAAACCTACTTAAGTAATCAAGGCGAGTACCGAGTGAAGGTGTTTAAGGGTCTTGTGTCGGCTTATTTCACCTGAAGAAGGAGGTTGGTGTGACTGTGGAGGAGGAGGAAGAGGGGGAGGGGAGCAGGAGGGGTGAAAGGAGGAGGAAGGAGATAGAGGAAGGAGAAAAGGAGGGGAGGAGGGTGTTTTTTATTTTATTTTTATTTATTAATTTTTTACTGGGATTAGTCCACCTGGCACAGGTCACAGACCCACATCAGCCTGGGGGCGAAATATAATAATACACACACACACACACACACACACAACAACAACAATAACACACACACACACACACACACACACACACACACACACACACTAACACACACACACACACACTAACACACACAACAACACACACACACACACACACACACACACTAACACACACAACACTACTACATATTACACACAATAATAATAATAATAATAATAAAATAATAATAATAATAAATAATAATAATAATAATAATAATAATTAATAATAATAAAATAAAGAAAACAAATCGTGAGAAACAATATATGTATGTTGTGTTGTCAATTGTAAGAGAAACAATTGAGACCCTGCAATTGTGTGTAAAATGAGGAAAGTCAGATCAGCAACCTGGAACTTGGTCACACACTTTTTGTGATGCCATATGGCAGCATGGTTAAACCATCATCCTCAAAGAGTTAAACCATCATCCTCAAAGAGTTCAACCATCATCCTCAAATAGTTAAACAATCATTCACAGAGTTAAACCATCATCATCAAAGAGTTAAACCATCATCCACAGAGTTAATCCATCATCCACAAGAGTTAAACCATCATCCTCAAAGAGTTCAACCATCATCCACAGAGTTAAACCATCATCCACAGAGTTAAACCATCATCCTCAAAGAGTTCAACTATCATCCTCAAATAGTTAAACAATCATCCACAGAGTTAAACCATCATCCTCAAAGAGTTAAACCATCATCCACAGAGTTAATCCATCGTCCACAGAGTTAAACCATCATCCACAGAGTTAAACCATCATCCACAGAGTTAATCCATCGTCCACAGAGTTAAACCATCATCCACAGAGTTAATCCATCGTCCACAGAGTTAAACCATCATCCACAGAGTTAAACCATCATCCACAGAGTTAATCCATCGTCCACAGAGTTAAACCATCATCCACAGAGCTAATCCATCGTCCACAGAGTTAATCCATCATCCACAGAGTTAAACCATCATCCACAGCGTTAATCCATAATCCACAGAGATAAACCGTCATCCACAGAGTTAAACCATCATCCACAGAGTTAAACCATCATCCACAGCGTTAATCCATAATCCACAGAGATAAACCGTCATCCACAGAGTTAAACCATCATCCACAGAGTTAAACCATCATCCACAGCGTTAATCCATAATCCACAGAGATAAACCGTCATCCACAGAGTTAAACCATCATCCACAGAGTTAAACCATCGTCCATACAGTTAAACCATCATCCACAGAGTTAATCTATCACCCACAGAGTTAATCCATCATCCACAGTTAATCCATCATCCACAGAGTTAAACCGTCATCCACAAAGTTTAAACCATCGTCCTCAAAGGCTTAATTTCTCCTTTATCTTCTCAAATGCATTATTATTAATATTTAAATAAAAAATGAAAAATATGAAAAAAATATAAACGAAATAATCAGAATTTGCATATTAAAAAGCATTTAGTTTGCAGTAAACCTTCGCATTAATTAATAAAAAATATCGTGAAATATAGACGCGATAATTGCCAATAATGTGCAGGAAAAATTATACTTTAAAATTAAATAAAAAATCGCTTGTTGGATTTTGTTTTCATATAAACCAAAATTAATTTAAAACCACCACCCTGAATGTTTAAACCTACAGTATTGTGCTCAAAGGGTTTAATCTATCGTTCTATAAGAGGTAAATCATCGCCCTCAATGTGTTATGCCCTAGGGGTTAAATCATCGTACTCAAGGGGTTAAATTATCGTACTTATAATAACCATCGTACTCAAGGGGTTAAATCATCGTACTAAGGGGTTAAATTATCATACTCAAGAGGTAAAAATCTTCATACTTAAAGGTTTTAAATCATCGTACTTAATGGGTTAAATCATGGTACTCATGAAGTTAAATCATCATACTCAGGGGTTAAACCATAGTCCGCAATGGGTTAAACATAAAACGTTTATAATACAACTAAACAATGCAATCTTGCTGTATTTGACCACTGAAGTACGATGATTTACCCCCTTGAATAGTATAACTTAACCATAAAAGTAAGAAAATTTAACCCCTTGAGTACAATGATTTAAACACCATGTGGAGATATCGTGTAATAAAGTCAATTAATCCGAACTGATATTTCGCTGTTCCGAAATAGTCTGGTTTCTTTCCTCGTGGTTTCGGATTTTCGGGAACGTGTATTAAAACTCAGTGAAGGGAGTTCTCAAGACACTCCCAATATCTTGGCCGTTCCAGCACCCGCATCCATTAGAACGATAGCTTAAATCTTCAAGATGACGCCTCTCCCAAGCTTGTTCCTTTGATTCGCCCTCAAGCTGAACGCCTCTCCTAAGCATATTCCTTTAATCCGCCCTCAAGCTGAACGCCTCTCCCAAGATTATTCCTTCCATCTGCCCTCAAGCTGAACGCCTTTCCCAAGCTTATTTCTTTGATCTGCCCTCAAGCTGAACCCCCCCCCCAAGCTTATTCCTTTGAGCCACCTTCAAGAACTCCCAATATATATATCTGGGAAAATAGCTTCACGTTCACCGTTCGAAAGATTACGTTCCTGTAGCATCAAGGACGAGAGGCTGCAGCACTCTCACTATTTCTTACAATTTCTCAAGTCTTCTTTATTTATTTATTTTTTGTTCTGGGAGATGATGAATTTATTTTTCAGTGTAAGTTTATTTCATGGGGGATTGAGGCAAGTTAGGTTAGGTTTGGTTAGGGTAGTGTGTGTGTTAGGTAGGTAAGGATATATGGGTAGTAGTGTTGTAGGTTAGGTTAGGTAGGGTAGTGTGTGGTTTAGGTAGGGTAGTGTGTGGTAGGTTGTGTTGGCGTAGTTTGTGGTATGTTGTGTTAGGCAGGTTAGGTATGGTTGTAGGGTATGTGTGTTGGGTTAGGGTAGTCTGGTCTTGGTTGTGTTGTCTTAGGTTGTATTTTAGTTTGTTGCTTGGTTTGTGAAAATATTCCAATTATCATATTCAATGTTTTATTTCAAGTATTGTGTGTCCTGTGATTTCACCCCCTTCCTCCGCATCCCAAAACCCTCCTCTCCCTTACATCTCATCCCCAACCTACCCAACTTTTCGCAGCCCCCCATTCACAGACCTTCACCCCCTCACACCCCCTCATCACACCCACCGCCATGTCAAAAAATACCGCAGGAGCAATTTCGCGCGTGGTGGAAGATTCCTCAGCGTCTCCGGGCAACCCCCCTCTTCCCTTTGGCTTGTGGCTCCCAGCGGCTCCCACATTCTCTCACTTCCTCCTCCTGCTCTTTCTTCTTCATCCACACCTTCTTCAGTTAAGGTACTCCCTCTTGTCCTTAGGATTGAGGAAGGTTTCTTGATGGATGGTCGTTTGAGAACCAGACGACCCCATGAGGCCTCTTGGGATACAGGGAAGAGGAGGAGGAGGAGGAAGGAAGGAGGGTAATAGTAGGAGGAGGAGGAGGAGGAGGAGGAGGAGGAGGAGGAGGAGGAGGGTCATGGGTTCTCCTTGACCTCTCGATATTCGCTTCCACCCGCCAGCCACCTGACGGGATAATGAAAGGTGTTGAGTCGACTTTGGCCATAGCCGCTGTTGGGTCATATGACTCACCCCAGGGAGGAGTTACCCCGCCTCTCCTTTACCTCTTCCTCCCTTCCACTCCTCCATCCTCCTAACCTTTCATCCTTATCCTATCTCCTCTTTCTCCTTCTGCCTCTTCCCTTTCCTCTTCCTCCGTCTCACCCTCCCTTCTCTACGCCCTTACCAACCACCCTCCTCCTCCACGCCCTTACCAACTACACCCTCCCTCCTCCACGCCCTTAACAATTACACTTCCCTCCTCCACGCCCTTACCAACACCTCCCTCCTCCACGTTAACAATCCACACACCTCTCCTCCTCCACGCCCTTAACAATTACATCTTCCTCCTCACGCCCTTACCAACAACACCTCCCTCCTCCACGCCCTTAACAATCACACCCTCCTCCACATCTACAACAACACCTCCCTCCTCCACGCCCTTACAACAACCCTCCTCTGCACGCCTTAACAATCCTCCCCTCCTCCACGCCCCTAACAATCACACCTCCCTCCTCCGCCTAACAATCACACCCTCCCTCCTCACCTCTTACCAACAACACCCTCCCTCCTCCACGCCCTAATCCACCCTCCCTCCTCCACGCCCCAACAACACACCTCCCTCCTCCACGCCCTTACCAACAACACCCTCCCTCCTGCACGCCCTTAACAATCACACCCTCCTCCTCCGCCCTTACCAACAACACCTCCCTCCTCCACGCCCTTAACAATCACACCCTCCCTCCTCCCGCCCTTACCAACAACACCTCCCTCCTCCACGCCCTTACCAACACCTCCCTCCTCCACGCCCTCTTAATCACACCCTCCCTCCTCCCGCCCTTACCAACAACACCTCCTCCTCCACGCTCTTCTGCTTACCTCCTCCCCCCACGCCCTTAACAATCACACCCTCCTCCCCGCCCTTAACAATCACACCCTCCCTCCCCACGCCCTTAACAATCACCCTCCCTCCTCCACGCCCTTAACAATACACCCTCCTCCTCCACGCCAACAATTACATCTTCCTCCTCCACGTCTACTAACAACACCCTCCTCCTCCACGCCCTTAACAATCACACCCTCCCTCCTCCACGCCTTATCAACAACACCTCCCTCCTCCACGCCCTTAACAATCACACCCTCCCTCCTGCGCCCTTAACAATCCACCTCCCCTCCTCCCGCCCTTAACAATCACACCCTCCCTCCTCCACGCCTTATCAACAACACCCTCCCTCCTGCACGCCCTTAACAATCACACCCTCCTCCTCCACGCCCTTAACAATCACCTCCCTCCCCACGCCCTTAACAATCACACCTCCCTCCACGCCCTTATCAACAACACCTCCTCCTCCACGCCCTTAACAATCACACACCCTCCCTCTGCACGCCCTTAACAATCACACCTCCTCTCCACGCCAACATCCACCCTCCCTCCCCCACGCCCTTACCAACACACCCTCCCTCCCCACGCCCTTGCCAACGACTTCCTGACTCGCCCACGCCCTTGCCAACGACACCCTGACTCGCCCACGCCCTTGCCAACGACACCCTGACTCGCCCACGCCCTCAGGTTCCGCCCACTAATTCACAATTACTTAATAGACTCCTTGCTATACGGCAGAAAGGATTAAGGCTCGTTACGTTGTATTGTGGTGCATTTTGGTTATATTGTGGTGTATTGTGGTGCATTGTAGTGTATTTTGTATTGTAGAGTACTGTAGTGTATTGTGGTGTATTGTGGTGTATTGTGGTGCATTTTTTTTTTTTTTATTGGGCACTCCCTACATTCTGTGGGTGAAGCGCAGAAGCGTTTACAGCGCCCAACAGGGAAGCATGCTAAGTTCATGCTTGCCTTATGTCTCATGAGTTAAGGGCGTAGAATCCTGAAGAGTCAATCGTTTTTGTCATCAAGTTATTGGAAGCTCCAACAACTTCCACTGAATACGAATTCGCAAATTTCGACTTACACCAGGTACCTACTGTGCTGCTAGGTGAACAGGGACTAATGGGGGCTGAGAGTATGTCCAAACAACTTTTCCACCGGCTCGGGAATCGAACCCGTAACATCTCGCTTGCGAGGCAAGAGCGGTACAGCTTCTACCACTGGCGCCCCAATTTGGTGCATTCTGGTGTATTGTAGTGTATTGTGGTGCATTGTGGTGGATTGTGGTGCATTGTAGTGTATTGTAGTGTATTGTGGAGTACTGTAGTGTATTGTGGTGCATTGTGGTGGATTGTGGTGCATTGTAGTGTATTGTGGAGTACTGTAGTGTATTGTGTGGTGTAATGTGGTGTTTTGTGGTTGATTGTGGTGCTTGTAGTTTATTGTAGTGTATTGTGGAGTACTGTAGTGTAATGTGGTGTATTGTGAGTCGTATTGTGGTGTATTGTAGTGTATTGTGGTGCATTGTAGTGTATTGTAGTGTATTGTGGAGTACTGTAGTGTATTGTGGTGTATTGTGGTGTACTGTAGTGTATTGTGGTGTATTGTAGTGTATTGTGTTGTATTTTTCCTGTTTCCAGAGATGTAATAACGTAGCATCTAACATGTAAACTGTAAACCAGGATACGATTACTATAAGCCTTCAAAATGGCGTCGGAATTGTGCTGAGACTCGGCCTTAGTGTGTTTCTGAGCTTCGTCATGTACTGTGATACAAAATGGATCAATCATATTACTTTAGCATGTTTATATATAAGAGGCAGACTAATGGTTTTGTCAAAGTTCTTATAATGCAGGTTGACTGAGGAGTAGGTGGAGGAGGAAGAGGAGAATGGAAAGGATAAAGGGATGGGAAAGGGAAGAGAAGGGGGAAGGGAGGAAGAATGAAAAGGAGAAAAGAGGCGGGAGAGGAGAAAGGGGTGAGAGAGGAGAAATTGTAGAAGAAGGGGAAAAGGAAAGGGAAGGGTTGGGACAGGGAAAGGATTAATAGATGGCAAAGGGAAGAGGAAAGAGAAGGAAAAAGGAGGCCTTACCTGGTGGTGTGTTACAACGGACAATAAAAAGCATATCCTTGGGCAATGCAATAATAAAATACAATAATTAATTAATACAATACAATAAGTAATACAATAATAATAATACAATACCACAATAATACAATAAATCAAGAAGTTGCGTTATTTCCTAATCTTATATTTCAGAATAAGATCTATATACGGATTTATGATGGGACGATATATTTGAAATTGAAATAGAAACAATTAATTCGGCCAATACAGATGGAGAGCGAACAATAACAACACTATTGACTGAGATAACTGTCATGTTTATGTTATTTTTGAACTAGTTTATGTCTTTTGTCTTTTCCCGGGTCGCCATTTTTGTGTTGTAAGTTAGTTTAGGCAGTTAGATGCCCTGTGACAGCTCCAGCAGTCAGTAATGGACAGAAACTCACTTAAAGAGATGTAGTGACTTGGTGTTTCTGGTTCCTGGTGTCTGAACGTTAGGTATTATTAGTGTGGATGTACAGAAGTTCTTGAGTATTATTAGTAGGTGAAGAAGAGAGGTGTGTGTGTGTGGGTGTGTGTGTGTGTGTGTGTGGGTGTGTGTGTGTGTGTGTGTGTGTGTGTGTGTGTGTGTGTGTGTGTGTGTGTGTGTGGGTGTGTGTGTGTGGTGTGTGGGTGTGTGTGTCTATTGACATAAAGACTTATTGATATACTGTATATCCTCTGCTCCTTCTCTCCTCCTCCCTCCCGTCTATGCTCCTTTTGTTCTCCCCTTCCCCTCCTTTCTACTCCTTCCTTTCTTGTTTCTTCCCTCCTTCCTCCTTTTTCTTCCACTTCCCTCAGGCTCCACCCTTCTCCTCCTTCTCCTTCTTCCTCTCTCTTACTTCCTTCTATCCTTCCTTCCTCTTTCCACCCTCTCCTTCTACTCTCTCTCTCCTTTCCTCCCCTCCACCCTAATATAACCAGTCATAACACTTTCCCTCAACACAGAACAGGTAAGTAAGGTCACGGCTTCACCTATGACACTATCTAGTCAAAAAATACACTTGATATGTCGCCTGTGTGGGACCTCATATCCGTCTCTTGTGTTATTGGCGGCTTCTTTACGCTGTGACTTTGCTTGGTGTGCTGGTATGGGTGATAGGTGGTGGGGTGTTGGTTGTGGGTGGTGGGGGGTGTTGGTTGTGGCGGGGTGGTGGGGGTGTTGATTGTGGCGGGGGAGGTGGGGTAGTTGGTGATGGAGGGAGGAGGGAGATGGGGTAGTTGTGATGGAGAGGAGGAGAGGGAGGTGGGGGTAGTTGGTAATAGGGACGAGAGGAGGTAGTTGGTGATAGAGAGGGAGGGAGGTGGGGGTAGTTGGTGATAGGGACGAGTGGAGGGTAGTTGGTGATGGAGAGGGAGGAGAGGGAGGTGGGGGTAGTTGGTGATGGAGAGGGAGGTGGGGGTAGTTGGTGATGGAGAGGAGGAGGGAGGTGGGGGTAGTTGGTGATAGGGACGAGGAGGGATAGTTGGTGATAGAGAGGAGGAGGGAGGTGGGGGTAGTTTGTGATGGAGAGGAGGAGAGGGAGGTGGGGGTAGTTGTGATGGAGGGAGGAGAGGGGGGTGGGGGTAGTTGGTGATGGAGAGGGAGGGAGGGAGGTGGGGGTAGTTGGTGATGGAGAGGGAGGAGGGGAGGTGGGGTAGTTGTGATGGAGGAGAGGAGGTGGGGGTAGTTGGATGGAGAGGGATGAGAGGGAGGTGGGGGTAGTTGGTGATGGAGAGGGAGGAGAGGAGGTGGGGGTAGTTGGTGATGGAGAGGGAGGAGAGGGAGGTGGGGTTAGTTGGTGATAGGGACGAGAGGAGGGGGATAGTTGGTGATAGAGTGGGAGGAGAGGAGGTGGGGTAGTTGAGGTGATGGAGAGGGAGGAGGAGGGAGGTAGGGGTAGTTGGTGATAGGGACGAGAGGAGGGGGGATAGTTGGTGATGAGAGGAGGGAGAGGGAGGTGGGGTAGTTGGTGATAGAGGGAGGAGAGGGAGGTGGGGTGGTTGGTGATGGAGGAGAAAGAGGTGGGGGTAGTTGTGATGGAGAGAGGGAGGAGGGGGTGGGGTAGTTGGTGATGGAGAGGAGGAGGGAGGTGGGGGTGGTTGGTGATGGAGAGGGAGGAGGGAGGTGGGGTGTTGGTGATGGAGAGGGATGAGAGGGAGGTGGGGATAGTTGGAGAGAGGAGGAGAGGGAGGGGGAGCAGGAGGGAGAGGGAGGAGAGGGGAGGTGGGGTGGGAGCAGGAGTGGAGGGAGGGGAGAGGGGGAGGTGGGGGTGAAGAGGATGGAGAGGGAGAGAGGGAGGTGGGGGGTTGGTAGGAGTGGAGGAGGGAGGAGGGGGAGGTGGTGAAGAGGGACGAGAGGAGGGGGGAGGGATAGTTGGTGATGGAGAGGGAGGAGAGGGGAGGGGGGAAGTTGATAGATGGAGAGAGGAGAGGAGGGGAAGTTGGATAGGACGAGAGGAGGGGGGGGAAGGGTGATGGGAGGGGAGGAGAGGGTGGGGGTAGTTGGTGATGGAGAGGGAGGAGGAGGTGGGGGTAGTTGGTGATAGGGACGAGGAAGGTGGGGGTGGTAGGTATTATTTAGGTTATTTACATATTATTTTAATATATATAAATTTCTTGATGGACACACACAGACACACACACACACAGACACACACACACACACACACACACACACACACACACACACACACACACACACACACACATCAGCAAAAACAAAGACTGATATAGCAATTAACATTTCAGGTAATTTTCTCAGCTCGAACAAAGTCACTCTTCCGCTGCGTTCTTAAACTTATCCGACCTGGCCTGAGATTTTAAAATCTAGATTCCAAAAACACACGGAAAGTTTGAGCCAACGGATGAGACATTTTTTATGTCTTTATCTGTCTCTTCTTTCTTTCTCTCTTTTCTGTTTCTCCTTTCTATATCTCTTTCTCTTCTTTCTGTTCAGTCTATTTTATCTCTCATATCGTATTATCTTTTCTTGTTTATCTTTATCGCCTCTTTCTATCCTCATTCTTCTTCACTTTCTCTGTCTCTTCGTTCTCATCTCTCTTCATCTCATTATCTTCGGTCATTTTCTCTGTCTCTCTTGTGTCTTTCTATATATATCATCTTTTGCTTACTTTTTTTCTCTATCTTTCGTCATGCTCATTAACTGCCATTCTTCTCTCTTTTCTCTCTTCTTTCTTCTTTCTTTCTTCTTCAACTATCTCTTTATCTCCATTTTCATCTCCACCATCTCCCTTCTCCATTTCTCTCTATCTTCCTTTCTCTAATCATCTTTTCTCCCTCCCCATTTGGACAGTGGAGGGAGATCACACTATGGGAGGAGAGATATAACTATGGAGAGATACACAACGGGATGGGAGATATACACTATGGGAGGAGATAACACTATGAGGGAGATATACACTATGGGATGGAGATATACTATGTGGGAGGATATACACTATGGGAGGAGATATACACTATGGGATGGAGATATACAATGGTGGAGGGAGATACACACTATGGGAGGGAAAGAATACACTATGGGAGGGAGATTCACTAGGAGGATGATATTCACTATGGGAGGGAGATATAACTTGGTGGGAGGGAGATATACACTAGGGGATGGAGATATACACTATGGGATGGATATTCACACTATGGGAGGGAGATTCACACTATGGGAGGGAGATATACACTATGGGATGGAGATATACACTATGGGAGGGAGATATACACACTTATGGGAGGGAGATATACACTATGATGGAGATATACACTATGGGAGAGATACACTATGGGAGGAGATATACACAGTGGGATGGAGATACACTATGGGAGGGAGATACACTATGGGAGGAGATATAACTATGGGAGGGAGATTCACACTATAGGAGGGAGATATACACTATGGGAGGAGATATACACTATGGGCTGGGATATACACTATGATGGATATTCACACTATGGAGGAGATATACACTATGGGAGGGAGATTCACACTATAGGGAAGGAGATATACACTATAGAGGGGAGATATACACTAAGGGATTGAGATTCACACTATGGAGGGAGATTCACTATAGGAAGGAGATATACACTATAGGAGGAGGATATATCAGGGAGGAGATTCACACTATGGGAGGGAGATATACACTATAGGAAGGATATACACTAGAAGGAGATATACACTATAGGAGGGAGATTTACACTATGGGATTGAGATTCACACTATGGGAGGGAGATATACACTATAGGAAGGAGATATACATATAGGAAGGAGATATACACTATGGAGGAGATATACACTATAGGAAGGAGATATACACTATGGGGAGGGAGTATACACTAGGAAGGAGATATACACTAAGGAAGGAGATATACACTATGGGATTGAGATTCACACTATGGGAGGGAGATATACACTATAGGAAGGAGATATACACTATAGGGGAGATATACACTATAGGAGGAGATATACACTATGGGATTGAGATTCACACTAGGAGGAGATACACTTAGGAAGGAGATATACACTATGGGAAGGAGATATACACTATGGGATTGAGATTCACACTATGGGAGGGAGATATACACTATGGGGAAGGAGATATACACTATAGGAAGGAGATATACACTATAGGAAGGAGATATACACTATAGGAGGGGAGATTCACACTATGGGAGGGAGATATACACTATAGGAGGGAGATATACACTATGGGATTGAGATTCACACTATGGGATTGAGATTCACACTATAGGAAGGAGATATACACTATAGGAAGGAGATATATCACTATGGAGGGAGATTCACACATGGGATTGAGATTCACACTATGGGAGGGAGATATACACTATGGGGGGAGATTCACACTAGGAGAGATATACTTATGGGAGAAGATACACATGGGAGGAGATATATGCACTATGGGAGGGAGATATACACTTGGGAGGAAGATTCACACTATAGGAAGGAGATATACACTATAGGAGGAGATATACACTATGGGATTGAGATTCACACTATGGGAGGGAGATATACACTATGGGAGGGAGATTCACACTATGGGAGAAAGATATACACTATGGAGGGAGATATACACTAGGAGGGAGATTCACACTGGGAGGGATTCACATATGGGAGAGAGAGATATACACTATGGAGGGGAGATACACTATGGGGGAGATACACACTCTGGGAGGGAGATTCACACTTTGGGGAGGAGATATACACTATGGGAGGAGATTCACACTATGGGAGGGAGATTCACACTATGGGAGAGAGGAGATATACACTATGGGAGGGAGATACACTATGGGAGGGAGATACACACTATGGGAGGAGATATACACTTAGGTGGGAGGAGATATACACTATGGGAGGGAGATTCACACTATGGGGAGTGGAGATTCACACTTTGGGAGGAGATATACACTATGGGAAGGAGATTCACACTATGGGAGGGAGATATACACTATGGGAGGGAGATATACACTATGGGAGGGAGATTCACACTTTGGGAGAGAGATATACACTATGGGAGGAGATATACACTGTGGGAGAGAGATATACACTATGGGAGGGAGATATAACTATGGGAAGGAGATTCACACTGGAGATATACTATGGAGGGAGATATACACTATGGAGATATACACTATGGGAGGAGATATACACTATGGGAGGAGATATACATATGGGAGATTCAATGGGGGAGAGATATACACTAGGGGAGTATACAGGAGGAGATATATACAGCAGTAATAATAATAATAATAATAAATAATAATAATAATAATAATAATAATAATAAATAATAATAATAATAATAATAATAATAATAATAATAATAATAATAATAATAATAATAATAATAATAATAATAATAATAATAATAATAATAATAATAATAATAATAATAATAATAATAATATATAATAATAATATAATAATAATAATAATAATAATAATAATAATAATAATAATAATAATAATAATAATAATAATAATAATAATAATAATAATACAATAATAATAATAATAATAATAATAATAATAATAATAATAATAATAATAATAATAATAATAACACTTAAGGTAAACATTATAACCAGTTGTCTCTCCTCGCCTTAACACATTAACCTGACCACGTTAGATTCACTCGGGATTATCACATTCTCTCAGTACTTTATTAGAGAAAAATACGGAGTAATTTAACGCGGTATAAACTCTATCTCACAACACTCGTTCATGACAGACATTAAAAGCTTTTAAATGGTATCTCGTTTGCAATGCCATTTATATACGGCTTTTATTACAATGGCACTGTTTTGGCACTACTGGTAAAATGGCCCTAAATGGGTGGAGGGTGGTTGGGTGTGGGTATGGGTGGGTGGGTGGGTGGGTGGGTGGGTGGGTGGTGGGTGGGTAGGTGGATGGAAATACTTGTTGAATTTAATCGCTTTATATTTTCTTTTGGACAATAGAGGAACATTTACTGAAGAATTTATTCACATAACTCACTTTTTGGCACTGATGTTAAAATGGCCGTTTGTATGGGAGTATTCAGTCAACTTTGGCCATTTACGAGTGACTTATAGGACGTAAAGCCATATGTGAAGGAAGGAAGGAAGGAAGGAAGGAAGGAGGAAGGAAAAAAGGGAGGAAAGTAAAAGAATAGGAGGGAGAATGAAAGGGAGGTGAAGAGGGGAGGAGGAGGAGCTGAAGAGAGGAGGAGGAGGAGGAGCTGGGAGGATGAGGAGCTGAGGAGGAGGAGGAGGAGGAGGAGGAGGAGGAGGAGGAGCTGAGAGGGAGGGAGGAGGAGCTGAGGAGCTGAGGAGGAGGAGGTGGAGCTGAGGAGGAGGAGCTAAGGAGGAGTAGGAGGAGGAGGATGATGTGAATGCCAAAGGTGTTCTCTCATCCTCAACCAGATGGTCCCCACCAGAATCTTTTAATTAACCAGGGTGTCTAATCCCCCTTCCTCACCCCCCCCTTTCTCCCCCCCTTCCTCCTATTACAAAGTGGTGCGTCTGGTGAAGGTGGGGGGTGGTGAAGGGGGAGTGAAAGAAGGGGAGGAAAGATTGTGGATTAGAATAGGAAATTTCTCTCTCTCTCTCTCTTTTTTTTTTTCTCTCTCTCTCTCTCTCTCTCTCTCTCTCTCTCTCTCTCTTTCTCACAATACCAGGTTTCCCAAAAAAAAAAAATATAATAATATTATGTTAATTATACTTCCTCTTCCTCTTCCTCCTCTCAACCTCCCATTCTCCTACCTACCCCAATATCCATCTCCTCCTCCACCTCAAAATCCTCTTCCTTCTCCCCTCTTTCCCCACCTCCTCTTTCCTTCTCTCTCCTTCCCCCACCTCCTCCTTTCCTTCTCCACTCTCCTTCCCCACCTCCCTCCCTTTCCTTCTCCCTCTCCTTCCCCACCTCCCCTTTTCCTTCCTCCCCTCTCCTTCCCCACCTCCTCCCATTTCTTCTCCCTCTCCTTCCCACCTCCTCCTTTCCTTCTCCCTCTCCTTCCCTCCTCCTTTCCTTCTCCCCACTCCTTCCGCCACCTCCCCCCCTTTCCTTCTCCCTCTCCTTCCCCTCCTCCTTTCCTTCTCCCTCTCCTTCCCCCACCTTCCTCCTTCTTTCCTTCTACCTCTCCTTCCCACCTCCTCCTTTCCTTCTCCCTCCTTCCCCTCCTCCTTTCCTTCTCCTTCTCCTTCCCCTCTCCCCTTTCCTTCTCCCTCTCCTTCCCACCTCCTCCTTTCCTTCTCCTCTCCTTCCCTCCTCCTTTCCTTTCTCCCTCTTTCCTTCCCACCTCCTTTCCTTTTCCTCTTCTCCTTTCCTTCTCCCTCTCCTTCCCCTCCTCCTTTACTCCCTCTCCTTCCCCACCTCCTCCTTTCCTTCTCCCTCTCCTTCCCCCCACCTCCTCCCCTTTCCTTCTCCCTCTCCCTTCCCACCTCCTCCTTTCTCCCCTCTCCTTCTCCCCCTCTCCTCCTTTCCCTTCTCCCTCTCCTTCCCCACCTCCCTCCTTTCCTTCTCCCTCTCCTTCCCCACCCCCTTTCCTTTCTCCCTCTCCTTCCCCACCTCCTCCTTTCCTTCTCCCTCTCTTCCCACCTCCCCTTTCTACTCCTCTCCTTCTCCCTCTCCTCCTTCCCTTCTCCTCTCCTTCCCCACCTCTCCTTTCCTTCTCCCTCTCCTTCCCACCTACTCCTTTCCTCCCTCCTTCCCCCCCTCCTCCTTTCCTTCTTTCCTCCCTTTCCTTCTCCCTCTCCTTCCCACCTCCTCCTTTCCCTTCTCCCTCTTCCCTCACCTCCTCTTTCCTTCTCCCTCTCCTTCCCCACCACCTCCTCCTTTCCTTCTCCCTCTCCTTCCCCTCCCCTTCCCTTCTCCCCTCTCCTTCCCCACCTCCTCCTTTCCTTCTCTCTCCCCTTCCCCCACCTCCCCTTTCCTTTTCCCTTCTCCTCTCCTTCCCCTACCTTTCCCTTCTCCCTCTCCCCCCACCTCCTCCTTTCCTTCTCCCTCTTCCCCACCTCCCCTTTCCTTCTCCCTCTCCTTCCCCCTCCCCTTTCCTTCTCCCTCTCCTTCCCACCTCCTCCTTTCCTTCTCTTCCCCTTCCCCACCTCCCCCTTTCCTTCTCCCTCTTTCTTCCCCCACCTCCCTCCTTTCCTTCTCCCTCTCCTTCCCACCCTCCTCCTTTCCTTCTCCCTCCTCCTTCCCCACCTCCTCCTTTCCTTCTCCCTCTCCTTCCCCCACCTCCCTCCTTTCCTTCTTACTGGTGCCCTACTTGCACACCCTCACACTCACCCCTCTCCTACACCTCCCCTCTCCCTCACACCTTCCTCTCTCCTACACCTTCCCCTCTCCTACACCTTCCCCCTCCTACACCTTCCCCTCACCTACACCTTCCCCTTCTCTCCACCCCTCTCCCACACCTCCCCTCTCCTACCTTCCCCTCTCCTACACCCCCTTCCTACACCTCCCCTCTCCTACACCTCCCCTCTCCTACAGCTACACTCACCTACACCTTCCTTGCACCCTCTCTCTCTATACTACACCTTCCCTTCACCTTCCCACCTTCCCTTACACCCCCTCTCACACCTCCTCCCTCCTACACACCTCCCCTCTCTACACCTCCCCTCTGCTACACCTCCCCCTCCTACACCTCCCCTCTTGCACCTCTCTCACTACATCACCTCCACGCCTCCTCTCCTTCACCTTCTCTCTCCTACACCTATTCCCCTCTCCTCACCTTCCCTCTCTCCTACACCTCCCTCTCCTGCACCTCCTCTCTTCACCTCCTCTCCCTCACCTCCTCTCCTGCACCTCCCCTCTCCTGCACCTCCTCTCTCCTGCCTCCTCTCCTCACCTCCCCCTCTCTACACCTCCCTCTCTCCTACACCTCTCCTCTCCTACACCTCTCCTCTCCTACACCTCCCCCTCTCCTACACTCCCTCTCCTACACCTCCCTCTCCCTACACCTCCCTCTCTACACTCCCTCTCTCCCTACCTCCCCTCTCCCCACCTCCCCCCTCTCCTCACCTCCCCTCCTACACCTCCCTCTCCCCACCTCCCCTCTCCTACACCTCCTCCTCCCTCACCTCCTCTCCTACCTCCCTCTCTCCTACACCTCCCCTCTCCTACACCTCCCTCTCCTACACCTCCCCTCTCCTACACCTCCCTCTCTCCACCTCCCTTCTTTCACCTCCCTCTCTCCTACACCTCCCCTCTCTACACTTCCCTCTCTCCTACACCTCCCCCTCTCCTACACCTCCCCTCTCTACACCTCCTCTCTCCTACACCTCCCCCTCTCCTACACCGCCACCTCTCTTACACCCCCTCTTCTACACCCTCTCTCCTCCTCTCTCCTCTCCTCACCTCCCACCTCCTCACACACACCCCTCTTCTACACCCTCTCCTCACCTCCCCCTCTCCTACACCCCTGTCCTGCACCTCTCCTGCCTCTCTCCTACACCTCCCCTCTCTTACACCTCACTCTCCTACACCCCTCTCCTACACCTCCCCTCTCCTACACCCCTATTCTACCTCTCCTAAACCTCCCCCTCTCCTAAGCCCTCTCCTTCACCCCCTCTCTACCACACCCCTCTCCTTCACCCCCTCTCCTACACCTCCCCTCTCCTTCACCTCCTCTCCCTTACCCCCTCTCCTTCACCCTCTTCTACACCTCCCCTCTCCTACACCTCCCTCTCCACCTCCTCCTTCACCCCTTCCCACCCCCTCTGCTAGTACCTCCTCTCCTACACTCCCCTCACCTGGCCCCTCTCCTACACCCCTCTCCTTCATCCCTCTCCTGCACCCCTCTCCTTCACCCCCTCCTACACCCCCTCTCCTACACCCCCTTCCTCACCCTCTCTCCTACACCTCTCCCTCTTCTACACCCCCTCTCCTCACCCCCCCTATCTACCTCTCTCTCCCCACCCCTCTCAGCACTCCTTCTACACCTCCTCTACTACCCTCCCCACTCTCCTACACCTCCCCTCTCCTACATCCCTCTCCCTACACCCTCCCTCTCTCCTACACCCCCTCTCCTTCACCCCTCTTCCACACCCCCTCTCCTACCACACCCTCTCCTACACCTCCCCCTCTCCTACACCTCCCCCTCTCCTACACCTCCTCTCTCCTACACCCCCTCTCCTTCACCCCTCTTCCTACCCCACCCCCTCTCCTACACCTCCCCTCTCCCTCCCCCCTCCCCTCTCCTACACCCCCCCCTCTCCTCACCCCCTTTCCTTCACCCCTCTCCTCTCCTCCCCTCTCCTACACCTCTCCCTCTCCTACACCTCCCCCTCTCCTTCACCTCTACACCCTCTCCTGCACCTCCCCCTCTCTTGCACCTCTCTCCTGCCTCTCCTACACCCCTTTCCTTCACCCCCTCTCACCTCCCCTCTCCTACACCTCCTCTCCTACACCCTCTCCTTCACCCTTCTTCTACCCCCTACTACCTCCCTCTCCTACATCTCCTTCTCACACCTCCTCTCCTACAGCCCCTCTCCTCACCCCCCTTTCCTTCACCCCCTCTCTGCCTCCCCTCTCACCTCTCCCCTCTCCTACCTCTCTCTCCTACACCCCTCTCCTTCACCCCTCTTCTTCACCCCTCTCTGCTCCTCCCCTCTCCTTAGCCCTCTCCTACACCCCTTTCATTCATCCTATTCTGCACCCTCTCCTGCAGCCCCTCTCCACACCCTCTCCTGCACCCCTTTCCTTCACTTGCTTCTGCACCCCCTCTCCTACAGCCCCTCTCTGCTCAGCCCCACCCCTCTTCTACACTCCTCTCCTAACCTCCCCTCTCCCTACCCCCTCTCCTTCACCCCTCCTTCACCCCCTCTCCTACACCCCCTCTCCTACACCCCTATCCTACCTGTGTGTGTGTGTAGGTGGTGTGTGTGGCAATCTTACTCTCCATCACCCCCTCTCCTGCACCCTCTCCATCTTCCCCTCTCCTTCACCCCTCTCCTCCTCTCTCCTCCCTTCCATCTCATTACACATCTCCTCATCACTCTCCTTCAGCCCTCTCCTTCACCCCTCTCCTCTCCTGCACTCTCCTTGACCCCTTTTCTGCCTCTCCTGTCACCTTTCCTTCACTTCCTACATCTCTTCACCTCCTACTTCTCCTCTCTTCTTCACCTCCTCTACTACACCCCTCTCCTGGCCTCCTCTCTACTTCCTCTCTCTCATACATCACACTCTCCTACATCTCCCATCTCCTACATTCCCTCTACTGCACCTCCTTTTACTTCACCTCCTCTCTCACCTCCCCTCTCCTTCCCCTCTCCTGCACCTCCCTTCTACTGCCTCTCCTCTACTACACATCCTCTCTGCTCCTCTCCTTCCTTCCTCCCCTCTCTCTCCCCCCCTCTCTTCCTTCCTTCTTCTTTATCTGCATCTCTCTATATCCTCTCTCTGCACCCTCTCTTCTCACGCCCTCTCCTGCAGCCTCTGGCTTGCACCTCTGTCCTGCACCTCTCCCATTTCCTCTGTTCTCCTACAGCACTCTCTCTCATCCCTCACCTTCTCCCCTCTCCTACATCCCCCTCTTCTACACCCCCCCTCTCCTTCACCTCCTCTCTACTTCACATCGCTATCCTGCACCTCTCCCTCTGCTGCACCCCTCTCTACACCTCCCCTCTACTCTCCCTCTCCTATACCTCCCTCTCACTACCTCCCCTCTACTACACCTCCTCTCTCCTATACCTCCTGTTTTACTATCTCCCCCTCTCTACACATCTCTCCTCTTCTTCACATCATCTCTGCTGCTGCCTCCCCTCTCTCACGTCCACACTCTGCTACACCTCCCCCTCTCCTACACCTCCCCTCTGCTATCCCCTCTACTGCACTCACTCTGCTGCACCTCCACTCTCCTACCTCCCTATCTGCACCTGCCCTATCCTACACTCCTCTCCTACACACCCTTTCTTCACCCCTTCTACACCCCCTCTCTACACCTCCCCTCTCCTCTCTCCTCTGCTATATACTCCTCTTTCCTGCATTTACTTCCTCTCTGCTGTATATCTTTTACACTCCTCTTTTCATTACACATCTCCTCTGATCACATTTCCTGCAGTACTTTCCTTCACACATTTTCATTCACCTGCCCTCTTGGCCCCCTCTCTCCTGCTCACACTCTCCTTCATTCCCTCTCCTACAGCCACTTCCTTCACCCCTTTCTTCTGCCCCTCTCCTACACCTCACCCTCTCATTCTCTCCTCTCCTGCAGCCCACCTCTCCTACACACACTTTGCTTCATGTGCTCTCTTAATTCTCCACTATCATTACTTGCTCCTTCTGCTACCTCCTTTCCTTTATCCTTTCTTCTGCCCCCTCTTCTGCAGTCCCTCTCTGTCTCTCTCCTTCACGTTTCTTCTCTGCCTCTTCTCCCTCTCCTCTGGCCCTGGCTTCACCTCTCTCTCCTACACCTCCTCCTCTCCTACACCCTCCCTCCCTCTCCTCACCTCTTTCTACACCTGCCCTCTCCACTGCACCTCCTCTCCTACCTCCCCCTCTCTTACTTACACCCCACTTCATACATCCCCCTCTCAGCTTCACCCCCTCTTCTGCACCCCCTCTACTTCACCCCTGCTCTACACCCCCTCTCCTGCAGCCCCCTCTCCTGCACTCCTCTCCTACACCTCCCCCTCTCCTAACCTCCCCTCTCCTACCTCCTCTCCTACACCTGCCCCTCTCCTGCCTCCTCTCCTACACTCCCTCTCCTACACCTGCCCCTCTCCTACACCTCCTCTCCTACACCTCCTCCTCTCCTCACCCCCCACTTCTACGTCCCTCTCCTTCACCCTCTTCACCCCTCTGCTTCACCCCTCTTCTACACCCCCTTTCTCACCCCTCTCTCCTCCTCACTCTCCCTGCACCTGCCCCTCTCCTGCACCTCCTCTCCTACCTCCCTCTCCTACACCTGCCTTTCCTACACCTCCTCTCTGCACCTCCTCCTCTCCTACATCCCCCACTTCTACATCCCCTCTTTCACCCCCTCTTTTACACCCCCTCTACTTCACCCCTCTTTTACACCCTCTCCTACACCTCCTCTCCTATATGGAGCAAGTAACAAGATCACTAGATTACAAGATGTTGTAACCGCCAGATTAATGTTAGAATATAAGTTACCTTTGGCAGTATGTTCCTCAAGCAGGTGTAAACAAGATTAAGTGTAAAGTGTGTGGCCATACATATGGCCAGCACTTCTTACCGATCTCGACTGTGTGAAGATAGAACCTTTTAAGGGACAGGTCCAAGCACACTGTGTGTGAAATGGCACAACACTTCATCTCTAATGGCAAGATAGCTGACATATTAAGATTGTATCCACTTTTTTGCACTTAGTAACTATATCAATTCTCATGTACAGAACCAAATACGCAATGTGCTTGAATACCTCTCACGTAAGTATGAATAACAAAGTGTGGGGCCAGACATACTGCCTCACACGCCTGTACTCACGCATTTGTGAATAAGTTACCTTTATGTATAGAACTAAACAAATAATGTAAATGAAATACTGTGTAACTTTCGGTGCCATAATATCCTGACAACGGGGGTTAATTGTATGACCCTTTGTAAACCCTACTCTGTAATCCTGTTGCGATACTGCTCACAGGATGAGTGTGGGGTTGCACAATAAAGTAGCGCTGCAAGCAGCAAAATCAAAAATCAACTAATCTCTCCTACACCCCTCTCCTCACCTCCCTCTCTACACCTCCCTCTCCTACACCCCTCTCCTACACCTGCCCTCTCCTACACCTCCTCTCCTACACCCCTCTCCTACACCTCCCTCTCTCCTACACCCCTCTCCTTCACCCCCTCTTCTACACCCTCTCTCCTACACCTCCCTCTCCACCACCTCCCTCCTACCCCCTCTCCACAGCCCCCTCTCCTACACCCCCTCTCCTTCACCCCTCTCCTTCACCCCTCTCCTCACCCCCTCTCTCCCTCACCCCCCTCTCCTTCACCCCCTCTCACCTCTCTCCACACCTCCCCTCTCCCACCTCCTCTCCCACCTCCCCCTCCCACCTCCCCCTCTCCTACACCCCCTCTCCCACACCTGCCCCTCTCCCTACCCCTCCTCTCCTCACCCCCTCTCCTACACCTCCCTCTCCTACACCCCTCTCCTTCACCCTCTTCTACACCTCTCTCCTCACCTCCCCCTCTCCTCACACCTCCTCTCCTACACCTCCCCCTCTCCTGCCCCTCTCCTCACACCCCCCCTCCTTCACCCCCCTCTCCTTCACCCTCTCCTACACCTCCCTCTCCTCACCCTCTCCTTCACCCCCTCTCCTTCACCCTCTCTCCTACATCTCCCCTCTCCTACACCTCCCCTCTCTACACCTCCCCCCTCTCCCTACACCCCCCTCCTACACCCCCTCTTCTACATCCCCCTCTCCTTCACCCCCTCTTCCACACCCCCTCTCCTACACCCTCTCCTGCACCTCCCTCTCTCCTACACCCCCCCCTCTACACCCCTCTCCTTCCTCCCCCCTCTTCACCCCCCCCTCTCCTCACACCTTCACCTCCTACACCCCTCTCCTTCACCCCCCTCTCCTACACCCCCTCTCCTACACCTCCCCTCTCCCTTCACCCCTCTCCTACACCCCTCTCCTTCACCCCCTCTCCTTCACCCCTCTCCTTCACCCCCTCTCTCTTCACCCCCTCTCCTTCATGGAAGATTACAAATTACCTTCATATAACCAGCGACGAATCACCTCTTACTTGTGCATCCCAGCAGCCAGTCCGGGCCGTTTGTCCAATCACTGCAGCTAATCATTGCCTGTTTGTCCTCGTTAGCATTGAATCATAGTTCTCTTATGCAGTCCACGCTTTAATTTATTGTATTATGTATATTTTGAGTGAAGGGTTACGGTGGACGAGTGGGCACAGTCCTCGTCTCCTGTCCCGAGGGTCACTGGTTCGAGTCCGGTACCTCCTGACCTAACCTAATTAATTTGACAGTTGGGGGAAGTGAAAGGTCACAATTTATTTTTTAATACCGAGGGATATTAAACAATGAGCTGTATACAACCTGTCCAGAACGGGTTGACAGTCCTACGTCACTTACAGTCACGTACTGTTTGTGTGTATTGATGCATGGTGTAAGTCTCTCTCTCTCTCTCTCTCTCTCTCTCTCTCTCTCTCTCTCTCTCTCTCTCTCTCCCATCCACCTAGAAATATTTCCTTCCAGTATGAGGTGAGGTGAAGACGATTGAATAAAACATGAAGATATTTTACCCAGCACCAGTGTTTGTTTGTTTGTTTGTTTGTGTGTGTGTGTGTGTGTGTGTGTGTGTGTGTGTGTGTGTGTGTCAGGGATGTGATAATATAGAATTGATAACAAGAAATATAATAATAATAATAATAATAATAATAATAGCGTTACAGGCGAATAAGCAGGCAATGGATGAATACATATAGCTGCTCGGTAAACAGTGACTTGTACCATCGAGAGATATATCTGTCCGTAAATGTGTTTCTCTGTATAGCCTAACCATTTTGTCCTCCTGTAATCATCGAACATCTCCTCCCAAATAAACATTTCCCACGACCTACCATCATTGTGTACAAAACCTGCCAACCTCAATATAGTCTTCCTCACCACCAAAACAACTGCGCATCTGTGACGTCATTTTCGCGCCAGTTCTGCAATGTAAACAATAATATAGATGGAAGCGGTGGAGGCATTCAAAAAGGAGGTTACGACTCTCGAATTTCTGAAGACGTATTCTTGAAAACCCGGAAACTGGTTGTATTCATAGATGAAGATATAGTTTTACTGTATCTGGTGTAAAACGTGTGTGGTGAAAGGCTTGGACTCTAGGAAAATATAGAACTACGTAGGGGACGCCAGGGCGGATTGTTGAACTATAAGGCTGCAAAAGCGGTCATACATACAACTGCAACGCTGAGAGTTCCTAGATGATTTTAAACAGCAGGAAGAAGCGGTAAAATCCCAGCGTAGAGTTTTACAATGGACAAAATCCACCACCAACTTTTATATAAGTTGAAGAGAACTCCAGCCCACCAGCACAAGTTTCAGGCTTATGCCCTCTACCTCAATATTCAATAAATGGCGCTACTATATACTGTATATCTTTAGTCTAACCTAAAACCTAACCTAACCTAATCTAACTTAACCTTAATATCTTGTAGACCGCACGCTATAGTAACACCCATAAATAGTAGTTTATCTTTTAATACAAACATTGGGTATATATACAGTACACACTATAGTACTATATAAAGTACACCCTATAGTACTATATACAGTACACACTATAGTACTATATACTGTACACTATACAGTATACCCTCACTCACTCATCCAGGGAGGATCTTGACCAGTAGCACCGCCTCCCTTACCTCGGGTCAGCTCCCAGTAGCACCGCCTCCCTTACCTCGAGTCAGCTCCCAGTAGCACCGCCTCCCTTACCTCGGGTCAGCTCCCAGTAGCACCGCCTCCCTTACCTCGGGTCAGCTCCCAGTAGCACCGCCTCCTCTTACCTCGGGTCAGCTCCCAGTAGCACCGCCTCCCTTACCTCGGGTCAGCTCAGCAGCACCGCCTCCCTTACCTCGGGTCAGCTCCCAGTAGCACCGCCTCCCTTACCCTCGGGTCAGCTCCCAGTAGCACCGCCTCCCCTTACCTCGGGTCAGCTCCCAGTAGCACCGCCTCCTTACCTCAGGTCAGCTCCCAGTAGCACCGCCTCCCTTACCTCGGGTCAGCTCCCAGCAGCACCGCCTCCCTTACCTCGGGTCAGCTCCCAGTAGCACCGCCTCCCTTACCTCGGGTCAGCTCCCATAGCACCGCCTCCCTTACCTCGGGTCAGCTCCCAGTAGCACCGCCTCCCTTACCTCGGGTCAGCTCCCAGTAGCACCGCCTCCCTTACCTCGGGTCAGCTCCCAGTACTGCCTCCCTTACCTCGGGTCAGCTCCCAGTAGCACCGCCTCCCTTACCTCGGTTCAGCTCCCATGCACCGCCTACACCTCGGGTCAGCTCCCAGTAGCACCGCCTCCTTACCTCGGGTCAGCCAGCAGCACCGCCTCCCTTACCTCAGGTCAGCTCCCAGTAGCACCGCCTCCCTTACCTCGGGTCAGCTCCCAGTAGCACCGCCTCCCTTACCTCGGGTCAGCTCCCAGTAGCACCGCCCTCCCTTACCTCGGGTCAGCTCCCAGTAGCACCGCCTCCCTTACCTCGGGTCAGCTCCCAGTAGCACCGCCTCCCTTACCTCAGGTCAGCTCCCAGTAGCACCGCCTCCCTTACCTCGGGTCAGCTCCCAGTAGCACCGCCTCCCTTACCTCGGGTCAGCTCCCAGTAGCACCGCCTCCCTTACCTCGGGTCAGCTCCCAGTAGCACCGCCTCCCTTACCTCGGGTCAGCTCCCAGTAGCACCGCCTCCCTTACCTCGGGTCAGCTCCCAGTAGCACCGCCTCCCTTACCTCGGGTCAGCTCCCAGTAGTAGTCACTGACCAGGATGTTCCCTCCACCTCGTCCTTGGTCACCATCTAGGTCTTCTTCCCGCTGGCATCTATCATCACACAGCCTTAACAGCCAGTCTCCTCGCCTGCTGTCCATCTCCCTACACCAGTCGCCAGAGGTGTGTCGGGTCTACATCTCTACGGTTTTCCATCTCTCTGTCTATCACACTATTTGGATAGACAATTGACCCAAGACAGTAGTTCACTCTCTCAATTAGTAGTCTTTCAGTATTTCTTCTCCGTGTTAGTAGATCGTGTGTGCAGGCGTGTATAATCTCTGTCTCCCCAGCACATGTCTTAACCTTCAGTCTTCTTGCAGCTGTTTCACGCTCCTCAGTGTTTCTGCCACCTGATGTATTATGTATCATGTACTCCTCCCTCATATGGTGTCCTTGTCGCTCCTTTGTAAGACACACAATAAAGGAGACAGTAAGCGCCCCTGCATCACTCCATTATGTAGACGTCCTCCTACACTGAGTACCCAGGTCTCGTCACGTTCCTCCCGATGTAAAGTATCACCAACGTGCCTCAAATCTGAAGACGTATTGGGACACCATGTTATTTTTCCATTTCGCTTAATAATGAGAAATATTTTCGCCCTGCCCGGGAATCGAACCAGGCACCACTCCTTTGTGGGGCGAGTATCCTGAGAAACACCCCCCCCCCCTACACAGCAGGCCATCATCACCATGTGTCTGTTAGTTGGTAGTTTTTGTCTCATCATCAGGACGAGGATTAACTAAAGTTTACCTGGCCACAAAAACTCTTGGAGAGATAATGAGGTTTTGTGAGGCAAGGTGAAGTGATGATGAGGTAGGTGGTGTTGGTGATGATGGCGAGGGGCTGATGGTGAGGGGCTGGTGGTGAGGGGCTGGTGGTGAGGGGCTGGTGGTGAGGGGCTGGTGGTGAGGGGCTGGTGGTGAGGTGATGATGGTGAGGTGATGATAAAAGGGTGCTGGTGATGGTGAGTCGTTGAAAACAGTGTTGATGTTAATAGTGTTGAAGATAATAATAATAATAATAATAATAATAATAATAATAATAATAATAATAATCTGACCTGTTCCTCTAAATTAGTGTAGTCACCGCTGAAAACTGTCTCGTGTCATCGTTTTTTTTACATCACTACAACAACACTTAGACAGAATTTGGTGCGATTTATACCCAAAGTTTATCATGGGTCTCTTATTGCATATAAAGCTTGGTGCAAACCCGCAAAACACGTTCTTGAGTTAATTTGAGGACAGACAGACAGGACGAAAAACAGTACACCTGCCTCACAGTTGATTAGATTAGTATTGATAATAATTCCTGATGATAATACTGATAATGAGAACAGTAATTATGATTATTTGTGGTGGCATTATTATTATTATTTTTAGTATTATTCTTATTTTTATTATTAGTATTATTATTATTATTATATTATTATTATTATTTTTATTATTATTATTATTATTTTTATTATTATTATTATTATTATTATTATTATTATTATTATTATTATTATTATTATTATTATTATTAGTAGTAGCAGTAGACTGGGAGGATGGGACTAACTAATCCAGAGGAGATTGCTGACTCTGAACATCAAAATTCACTTAAGCTCACTGCAGCCCTCACTGACCACATAATAGCCCAGAATGCAACAGGGGAAGTGGACACCAGCGAAGTTAATAAGATCCGTAGGTCCATTACAACAGATCGGCAGCACTGCCAAAATGACATGTTGCAGCAACTATTGCTGCTGGTTCCAGAAAATTTGACAAAAAAGTAGCTATAACGCAGGAGGTGGGCGCCTCGAACTGGTTAACTACGTTACCGATAAGGGCAAATGGTTTCAGCCTTAACAAACAAGAATTTACAGATGCCATTGCTCTAAGGTACGGTTGGCCAGTAGATGGTTTGCCCTCCCAATGCGTGTGTGGCTATTCTTATGATGGCGATCACGCCATGGTTTGCAAGAAGGGGGGCTTCATATGCATGAGGCATGACGAGGTAAGGGATCTCACAGCAAATATGTTGAAGGAAATCTGCCGGGACGTCATGGTAGAACCGACCCCCCTTCCACTGGATGGCGAGATCTTCCAACACAGGACTTCAAACACATCTAACGAAGCCTGTGTGGACGTCAGTGCTCGAGGATTCTGGACGCGGGGACAGCGAGCTTTCTTCGACATCAGGATTTTTGATCCCATGGCCGTTTGTCACCGTAACCTAGCTCTCGATGCTGCGCATAGGAGGAACGAGAACGACAAGAGAAGGGCATATGGGGAGAGAATTCAAAATGTTGATCAAGGCAGCTTCACTCCTCTAGTGTTCACAACCTCTGGTGGGATGGGCCCAAGTGCAAGATGTTTCTACGCCAGACTCGCGGAGCTGATCTCCGAACAGAAGCAGCAGCCCAGAAGTTGTGTCACAGCCTGGATGAGATGTCGACTGTCCTCTCTCCTTCGGTCGGCTTTGCTCTGCCTCAGGGGAACGAGAGCTTCTGCCCCTACTCCGACAACTGCTGCAGATATCGACTATGAGGCTACAGTCACTGAATGCCGCATGGATCTGCGGCTCAACTAATTTAACACAGATAGGATAGTTTCTTATGTATTAGGATATCTAATATTAAGGTAAATAAATGGTGGCGAAGGTGTGGCTATTGGGGGAGGCTGTAGTAGTAGTAGTAGTAGTAGTATTAGTATTATTATCATCATCATTATCGCGGCTGGTTTCAACTACAAGGGTGCTTGCGTTGTCTACCCAAACAAACATTTAATCTATCAGCCTGCGACCACGTGCGCCGCCGCCCCCCCTGCTACCTGAACAAAAAAGATGCCTTGATTCCGGTGAGTGTATGGTTTAGTCTCGGTGGTTCACAACCTTTTCTTCCCGCGACCCCTATTATGCACCTCTAGCCATGACACCGCGACCCCACTGATTAAGGTTAACATATATATATATATATATATATATATATATATATATATATATATATATATATATATATATATATATATATATATATATATATATATATATATATATCTTGATAAAATCACACAGGAAAAGGGAAACAACGGAGCACCTTAGCTTTTGTCTTTATTCAAGACATCTTCAGAGGCCTATTGAAGATGTCTTGAATAAAGACGAAAACTGGAGTCTCCATTGATATATATATATATATATATATATATATATATATATATATATATATATATATATATATATATATATATATATATATATATATATTATTCCTGGGTGTGGGGTATACCTATTATTTTACGAATTGACTGTAAAAAAAAGGTACTGTAAGGATGCTAAAAAAAGCAAAAATAACATGGTTCAATTTTATTCTGGTAAACAAGATAATAATTTTTCATTAATGTAATGCGCATTTAAACGAACTTTAAAGAAGACTTAATCATAACGAAACATGTACTTCAATGTTGAGATGAAATACTATTGTTTTGTCACATCCCACTAAGACTAACTAAAAATGAAAATGTCTCTGATCAACTTCGAAATCAGAGTTGGGTAATCTCATCTAATGGGAGCCTTGAGCCTGGATCTGGCAGGTAAGTTTCTCCAGTCGGGGCTCAGTCAGGAAAGTGCTACTCTCAAATCGTGTTCAGGTTGCAACCGATTCCTGCTTTTTGTTTTGATGAGAGCCAGAGCGGAAAACCCGGATTCGCACAAATAAGTAGTAGCGAATGGCAATAGCACTTTCACAGCGTCGCTTCCAAGGACTGGTTTCTCCTTCTTAACAGCAGTCCAGAACACGCCGAGTGACTGTAGCTGAAGCGGAGACTTTCATCATGTTGTACTTCGATGAGCTCCTCTTGGAGACTTCGAATGGAAGATTCTTCTACTGAGAGGTCTTCGACTTGGACATCGAAGGGTCTGCGCACCCATTTGTATTTCTCGCGCAATTCTTCATCCAGAATATACCTGTCGAACTCATCACTCAACTTCTCAAGATGGTCAACAATGATATTTTGTACGTCCAGAAGTGAGACGTCTTCATCTTCGAGAAAAAGGTTCAAGAGTGGAAAGGAAGCAGCTTTCCCCCGTTCAATCTTTCCCTTCCACAATCTCAGCTTCGCTTTGAATGCCTTGAGTTTTTCTGACAAAGTGAGATAAGTTTCATCCCTTCCTTACATGGACATGTTCAGCAAATTCAACACAGAAAATATATCTGCCAGATATGCCAGCTGAAGCAACCACCTTGGTTCCAAAAGCCTCGATGCCAGTGCGTGTTTCTTCTCGTTCAAGAAGATTTCAACCTGTGTACGCATTTCAAACACTCTCTGGAGCACTTTCCCTTGAGACAGCCAAAATACGGCAGAGTAGTAAAGCAGGTGTTCATACTCCGACCCCATATCAGAGCACATCTGGTTGAACAGCCTTGAATTCAGAGCTGATCATTTAATAAAGTTTACTATTTGAATCACATCTTCCATGACAAAGTTAAGCTCATGTGACAGTTTCCCGGGAGGCAAGGTTTTCCCAGTGGAGCAGACAAAGAACCACTATCACTGCGGGGTTGACTTGTTTTACACTAGCAGTGAAACCCTGACGTGCCCCTAGCATTGCCGGTGCTCCGTCTGAGCACACACCGAAACAATGATCCCAGCTTAGGTTTTCTTCCTTGATGAAGCTGTCAACCAACTTGAACAGATCCTCACCTGTTGTTGTCGTCTCCAGTCGTTTACAGAACAGGAAGTTCTCTTCCATGTCGCTCTTCCCTTGATAACGCACATATACCAAGAGCTGTGCATCGTCACTGACGTCAGTTGGCTCACCCAAATGCAAGCTGAATTTTGTGCTCTCCTTGATGGCAGCCACTACTTGTTCTTTGATGTCTGCCGACATTTCTTGAATCTGTCGGCTAACTGTGTTCTTTGACAGTGGAATAGTTTCAATCTTTTTCACTGCATCATCTCAGATAACAGTGCGAACCATATCAACGACTGCTGGCTTCACCAAATTTTCCCCAATTGTGTGTGGCTGTTTACAATTGGCAATTATTTTTGCAACCAGATAAGATGCAATTGTTGCTTGCCAAACAGAAAACACTGCTGTGTTCATAGGGGTGTCTAACCGCTGACGCTTCAGTTGTTCTTCTTTCCTCTTAAAATACTGGAGGCCTTTCTCTGCCAGCGTCGGATGTTTTCCCTGGAGATGGCGCCGAAGCTTGTTTTCTTTGAGCGACTCGTGGCTGAGCATTTCGCCACATATAACGCATTGGGGTTTTCGACCCCATGATCGATGAGAAGAGTAAACCCAATGTCAAGGAATTCTTCTCTATACACCCGCTTTCTGGACATCACTGAAGAATCTGAAATTAAATATATACTTGCTTACTGATGCATCAGGCAAGAGATGCTCTTTGGTACAAATTTAAAAAAACGCAACGCACATGTATGGAAGGTAAAATTCAACTTGTGCAACAACCAACAAGTATCACTGTCATACTGTGGTACAATACTTCGTCGTCTACCCTTTTCCCTTCACCCCACCCCTTTCCATTCACCCTCCACCCTCCACCCCATATTCAAAAAGGGAGACAGAGCATCAGCGTCAAATTATCGGCCGATCAGTTTGACGTCAGTCGTTGGGAAATTTCTTGAATCAATTATAGCAGATCGCATCCGATCGCATTTAGAGAAAAGCAAATTAATCTACGACTCTCAACATGGGTTTACAAAGGGAAAATCTTGTCTAACAAATCTGCTGACGTTTTTCAGGAAAGTCTTCGAGGTAGTAGATAATGACGAAACTTACGATGTTATTTACTTAGACTTTAGCAAAGCATTTGACAGAGTACCGCATCAGAGGCTTCTGAGAAAAATTAAGGCTCATGGTATCGAGGGGAAGTTTTAAATTGGATAAAATCATGGCTCACCGATAGAACGCAGAGGGTCAGCGTAGATGGTGTTAAATCTGAGTGGGGCCGTGTAACCAGTGGGGTTCCCAGGGGTCAGTACTAGGCCCACTCTTGTTCATAATCTCATAAACGATCTAGATACTGGGATCAGCAGTGACATAAGCAAGTTTGGATGACACAAAATAGGCGACAGCAGATTAATTTAGGGCAGGATGCAAATGCATTACAGGAGGATCTAAATAAACTGCAGGGGTGGTCTGAAAAATGGCAAATGAAATTCAACACCAGCAAGTGCAGCGTACTTAATATTGGAAGAACAAATACTGATAATGTATACAGCCTTAACAACATCAACCTAGAGAAGTCGACTTGTGAAAGAGACCTAGGGGTACTTGTAAGCCCGGACCTACGGCCTAGAAAACAGTGCGTTAATGTTCGAAATAAGGCAAACAGAGTATTGGGTTTTATATCTAGAAGTGTAAGTAACAAGAGTGCAGAGGTCTTATTGCAACTATATCTTGCGCTAGTCAGGCCGCACCTCGATTATGCGGTTCAGTTCTGGTGCCCCTATTATAGAATGGATATAAATTCACTAGAGTCGGTGCAGCAAAGAATGACAAAAATGATTCCGGGACTTAGAAACCTTCCATATCAGGATATGTTAAAGAAATTAAACTTGCATTCCCTAGAAAGACGAAGAGTGCGGGGAGATATGATAGAAGTATTTAAGTGGGTGAAAGGAATCAATAAAGGGGATATAGATAAAGCTCTTATAATATCCGAGCAGGATAGGACTCGGAGCAACGGATTCAAGTTGGATAAGTTTAGGTTTAGGAGGGAGATAGGAAGGAACTGGTTCACAAATAGGGTGGTGGACGAGTGGAACAAGCTTAGCAACTTTGCAGTAAGTGCGGGAACTCTGGAAAGTTTCAAAAGGAGGCTAGATAGATTCATGGATGATAGAGAGTGGTAGTAACTCTCGACAGGAGCTGCCATGCACAGGCCAACCGGCCTATTGCAGACTCCTTATTTTCTTTGTCTTATGTTCTTATGTTCCATTCACCTCCCATTCCCTTCCCTTCACCCTCCACCCCTTTCCCTTCACCACCACCCCCTTCCTACCACCCCACCCCCTTCCCTTCTCTTACCCCCCACCCCAATCCCTGCCCCCATCCCCCCACCCATTCCCTTCATCCCCAGCCCATTCTTATCATCCCCACCCCCTTCCCTTCCTCCATCCCCCCTCCCTTCCTACCACCCCACCCCCTTCCCTTCACACCCCATCCTTCCATTCACCCCGATCCCTTCCCTAACCCCATCCTTTCCTTCACCACCTTCTCTCTTCACCCTTCCCCCTTCCTTCACCCTTCCCTTCACCCCACCCCCTTCCTTCCTCCACTTCCTTCACCCCACCCCTTCCATCACCCATTCGTTTCACTGATCCATTCCGTCTATTATCATTTAATGCCCCATTCGCCCATTCACCTCATTCCATTCTCCCACCCATTCATTCATTACTTTTTCACTTATTCATTCACTTGCCCATTCATTCTCCCATTCCATTCATTCTTATTCATTCACCTTATTCATCCCTTCATTCATTCTTCCGTTTGCTTCGGATCCATTTCACTTTATCATTCCATTCCCCCTTACATTCATTCTTATTCATTCTTATCATTCATTCACTTACACCTTATTCCATTCGCCCATTCATTCCGCTTATTCATCTTACCTTCATTATTATTCCATTTCATTCCATGCCGTTTACTGGATCATTCGCCTATTATCATTCATTAAATCCTTATTCACTATACCATTCATTCTTATCGCCCATTCCTTTTTCACTCTTATCATTCCTTCATTCCTATCATTCATTCACACCATCCTTTCATTCATTCTTACTCTTATTTCATTCACTTATTCATTCACTTATTCCTTCCCTTTCCTTCATGCCCTCCCTTCCTTCACCCCACCCCATCATTCACCCACCTTCCTTCACCCACCTTCATTCCTATCCTTCACCCTTCCCT
>NW_024734043.1:0-12500 GCF_018991925.1 Homarus americanus | reverse complement strand
CTCCCTCACCTCCTCTCCCCTCACCACCACCTCTCCTCCTCACCACCTCTCCCCTCTCCACCACCTCTCCCCTCTGCCTCTCCCCTCACCCCACCTCCCCTCACCACCTCCTCACCACCACCTCTCCCTCACCTCTCCCCTCACCCATACCACTCCCTCTGCCACCTCTCCCCTCACCTGCCTCCTCACCACCTCTCCTCACCGCCTCTCCTCCTGCACTCCTCCCCTCTCCACTCACCCTCACCTGCCTCTCCCCCTCACCACCACCTCTCCCCTCACCACCACCTCTCCCCTCACCTCCACCTCTCCTCCTCCCCACCACCTCTCCCCTCACCTCTCCCCTCACCACCACCTCTCCCCTCACCTACCTCTCCCCTCACCACCTCTCTCCCCTCACCACCTCTCCCCCTCTGCCACCTCCCCTCCCACCCTCTCCCACCTCTCCCACCTCTCTCCACCTCTCCCCTCACCACCACCTCTCCTCACCACCCACCTCTCCCCTCACCACCACCTCTCCCCTCACCACCATCTTCCCCTCACCACCACCTCCTCCCCTCACCACCACCTCTCCCCTCTCCACCACCTCCTCCACCACCTCTCCCTCCCCACCTCTCCCACCACCTCTCCCACCACCTTCCTCCCACCTCTCCCTCACCCTCTCCCTCCCCACCCCTTCTCTCTCACCTCTCCCCCTCCTACCTCTCCCCTCCCACCTCTCCCCACCACCTTCCTCCCACCTCTCCCCTCCCACCACCTCTCTCCCCTCTACCTCTCCTCTCCCACCACCCCTTCCCTCCCTACCTCTCCCCTCCCTCCCACCTCTCCCCTCACCACCATCCCTCCCACCTCTCCTCACCCACCTCTCCCCTCACCCACCTCCTCCCTCACCACCTCTCCCTCCCACCACCTCTCCCACCTCCCACCCCTTCCCACCCACCCCTTCCCCTCCCCACCTCTCCTCCCACCTCTCCCACCCACCTCTCTCCCCTCCCACCTTCCTCACCACCTCCTCACCACCGTCTCCTCCACCACCTCTCCTCCACCACCTTCCTCACCACCTCTCCTCACCACTCTCCTCACCCACCTTCCTCCACCTTCCTCACCACCTCTCCCCTCCTACCTCTCCCTCCCACCCCTCTCCACCCCTTCCTCACCACCTCTCCTCATCACCTCTCCCCTCCCACCACCTCTCCTCACCTCTCCTCCTCACCCACCTCTTCCCACCTCTCCCACCTCCTCCTCCCACCTCTCCCCTCACACCTCTCCCCTCCCCCACCTCTCCCCTCCCACCCCTTCCCTCACCTCTCCCACCTCTCCACCACCTTCACCTCCCTCATCCTCTCCCCTCCCACCTCTCCTCACCCACCTCCCTCCCCCTCACCACCTTCCCTCCCCTCCCACCTCTCCTCTACCTCTCCCTCACCACCTCTCCCCTCCCACCTCTCCCCTCACCCACCCCTTCACCACCTCTCCCCTCCCTTACCCTTCCCTCACCACCTCTCCTCATCACCTCCTCCCTCACCACCCTTCCCTCACCACCTCCACCTCCACCTCCCTCCACCACCCCTCCCCTCACCACCTCTCCTCCTACCTCTCCTCCACCACCTCTCCCACCCCTTCCTCACCACCTCCCTCACCACCTCCTCCTCCACCTTCCCACCTCCTCCCACCTCTCCCACCTCTCCCACCTTACCTCCTCTCCCCTCCCACCTCCCCTCCCACCTTCCCTCACCTCTCCCCTCACCCACCTCTCCTCACCACCTCTCCCCTCCCACCTTCCTACCTCTCCCTCCCACCTCCCCCTCCTCCCCTCCTACCTCTCCCCCACCTCTCTCCCCCTCTCCCTCACCTCCCCTCCCCTCCCACCACCCTTTCCCTCACCCACCTCCCCTCCCCCACCTCTCCTCCCCTCCCACCTCTCCCCTCCCACCCCTTCCCCTCCCACCTCTCCCCTCCTACCCCTCTCTCACCACCTCTCCTCACCACCTTCCCTCCACCTCTCCTCCACCACCTCTCCCCTCCTCCCTTCCCTCACCACCTCTTCCTCCCACCACCTCTCCCTCACCACCTCTCCCCTCCTGCCTTCCCACCACCTCTCCCTCACCCACCTCTCCCCTCCCCACCTCTCCCCTCCCACCTCCTCACCCACCCCTCTCCCACCTCTCCTCACCACCTCTCCCATCTCCCCTCTCCTCCCACCCACCTTCCCTCCCCTCTCCCCTCCCTACCTCTCCCCTCCCACCTCTCCCCTCCCACCTTCCTCCCACCTCCCACCTCTCCCACCTCTCCTCCCACCTCTCCCCTCCCCCACCTCCCCTCACCCTTCCCTCACCCTCTCCCTCCCACCCACCTCTCCCTCATTTCCCACCACCTCTCCCACCCACCTCTCCCCTCCCCCACCTCCCTCCCCACCTTCCCCTCCCACCTCTCCCCTCCACCTCTCTCCTCACCCTTCCTCTTCCTCTCCTCCTCACCCTTCCTGCCTCTCCCTCCACCACCTCTCCTCCACCTCCCTTCCCTCCACCACCTCCTCACCAATCTTCCCTCCCACCACCTCTCCCCTCACCACCTCTCCCTCCCACCCACCTCTCCCTCACCACCCCTTCCTCCCACCACCTCTCCCCTCCCACCTCTCCTCCCACCCTTCCCACCTCTCTCTCACCTCTCCCTCACCTCTCCCTCCCACCACCTCTCCTCCTGCCTTCCTCACCCTCCCCTCCCACCTCTCCCACCTCTCCTCACCTTCCCACCTCCCCTCCCACCTCTCCCCTCACCCTCTCCTCACCTCTCCCCTCCCCCACCTCTCCCTCACCCACCCCTCCCACCCTTCCCTCCTCTCTCTCCCACCTCTCCTGCCCTCCCACCCACCTCTCTCACCTCTCCCCTCCCACCCCTTCCTCCTCCTCCTCACCCACCCTCCTCCCGCCACCTCTCCTCACCACCTCTCCTCACCACCTCTCCTCACCACCTCTCCTCCACCTCTCCTCACCACCTCTCCCACCTCCTCCCCCTTCCTCCCACCTCTCCTCACCGTCTCCCCTCCCACCTCTCCCCTCACCCCTTCCCCTCCCCCACCTCTCCCTCCCACCTCTCCTCTACCTCCCACCTCTACCTCTCCCTCCCCCTCCCCCACCTTCCCTCCCACCTCTCCCTCCCACCACCTCTCCCCCTCCCCTCTCCCACCTCTCTCACCTCTCCTACCTCTCCCTCACCACCTTCCTCCCACCTCTCCCCTCCTCACCCACCTCCCCCACCCCTTCCCTCACCCCTTTCTCCCCCCTCTCCTCCCACCACCTCTCCCTCACCACCTCCCTCCCCACCTCTCCCCTCACCCCTTCCCACCTCTCCTCCCCTACCTCCTCCCTCACCCCTCCTGCACCTCTCCTCATCACCTCCCTCACCACCTCTCCCCTCCCTGCCTCTCCTCACCACCTCTCCTCACCCACCCTTCCTCCCACCTCCCACCTCTCCTCCTCCTCCCACCTCTCCCCTCCCACCTCCTCCCACCACCTCTCCTACCTCCCTCCCACCTCTCCTCACCTCCTCTACCTCTCCCTCTCCCACCTTCCCACCTCTCCCTCTCACCTCCTCCCACCTCTCCCATCACCTCTCCCCTCCCCACCCATCCCTCCACCTCTCCCCTCCCACCTCTCCCCCTCTCCCCTCCCCCCCTCTCCCCTCACCACCTCTCCCCTCCCACCACCTCTCCCCTCCCCACCTTCCTCCCCACCTCTCCCCTCACACTCTCCCCTCCCCCTTCCCACCTCTCCCTCATCACCTCTCCTCACCACCTCTCCTCCCACCTCCTCCCTCCCACCTCTCCCCTCACCTCCTCCTGCCTCTCCCACCACCTCTTCCCTCCTACCACCTCTCCCTCTACCTCTCCCTCTACCTCTCCCTCACCACCTCTCCCTCCTACCCTTCCCTCACCACCTCTCCCTCCCCACCCTTCCCCTCCCACCTCTCCTCCTACCTCTCCCTCCCACCACCTTCCCACCTCCCCCCACCACCTCCTCCCTCCCACCTCTCCCACCTCTCCTCCCACCTCTCCCTCACCCTTCCCTCCCACCTCTCCCCTCCCACCCACCTCTCCCCCACCCACCCTTCCCTCCCTCTCCTCATCACCTCTCCTACCACCTCTCCCCTCCCACCTCTCCTCCCACCTCCCCCTCTCCCTCCCTCCCACCCTCTCCCTCCCCACCTCTCCCCACCTCTCCCCTCACCCACCCCTTCCTCACCCACCTCTCCTCCCACCACCCCTTCCCCTCCCACCTCTCCCTCTACCTCTCCTCCTCCCCTTCCCTCACCGCCTCCACCCATACCACCTCTCCTCACCACCTCCCCTCCTACATCTCCCCTCCCACCACCTCCTCACCACCTCTCCTTCCTCCACCACCTCTCCCTCTACCTCTCCCTCACCACCTTCCTCCACCACCTCTCCCTCCCACCTCTCCTCCCACCTCTCTACCACCTCCTCACCTCTCCTCCCACCACCCCTTCCCTCTACCTCTCCCCTCCCCCTCTCCCCTCCCACCTCCTCCCCTCCTCTTCCCTCTCCTCACCTCTCCCCTCACCTCTCCCCTCTCCTACCTCTCCCACCTCTCCCCTCTCCCATCCTTCCCCACCACCTCTCCCCTCTACCTCTCCCTCACCACCCTTCCCCTCACCCCTCTCCCTCACCCACCTCCTCCTCCTGCCACCTCCCTCTTCCCTCCTCTCCCTCCTCTCCTCACCACCTCTCCTCACCACCTCCTCCTTCACCACCTCTCCCCTCACCTCTCCCTCCCACCACCTCTCCCTCACCACCCTTCCCTCCTACCTCTCCCCTCACCACCCCTTCCCTCCCACCACCTCTCCTCACCTCTCCCACCTTCCTCCCTCTCCCACCCACCTCTCCTCACCACCTCTCCTCCTACCTCCTCCACCACCTCTCCTCACCACCTCTCCTCTACCTCCCCTCCCACCTCTCCCACCCCTTCCCCTCTACCTCTCCCTCACCTCTCCCCTCCCACCACCCTTCTCTCCCACCACCTCTCCCCTCACCTCTCCCCTCCCACCTCCCCCCTCCCCCACCTCTCCCCTCCCCTCTCCCCTCCCACCACCTTCCCTCACCACCTCTCCCACCTCCTCCCCTCCCACCTCCCCCTCCTCCCTTCCCTCACCTCTCCCACCTCCTCTCCCACCCATCCCTCCACCACCTCTCCTCCACCCACCCATCCCTCTTCCTCCCTCACCACCTCTCCCCTCACCTCTCCCTCCACCTCCCTTCCTCCACCACCTTCCTCACCTCTCCACCACCTCCCTCCTTACCTTCCCTCCCCACCTCTCCTCCTACCTCTCCCCTCCACCCCTTCCCCTCACCTCCCCCCTCACCTCTCCTCTCCTCACCCACCTTCCCCTCACCTCTCCCACCTCTCCCTCCACCTTCACCACCTCTCCCACCTCTCCCTCCCACCACCCTTCCCTCCCACCTCTCCCTCACCTCTCCCCTCCCACCTCTCCCCTCTGCCTTCCCTCCCCTTACTCTCCCTCCCACCACCTCTCCCCACCCACCTCCCTCCCCTACCTCTCCCTCCCACCTCTCTCACCACCTCTCCCCTCCCACCACCCCTCCCTACCTCTCTCTACCCCTTCCCTCCTACCTCCTCCCTCCCACCCCTTCCCCTCACCCACCTCTCCCCTCACCTCCTCCTCCTGCCCTTCCCTCACCTCTCCTCTCACCTCTCCTCACCTCCTCTCCTCAGCCCTCTCCTCCTGCCTCTCCTCCACCACCTCTCCCTCACCACCACCTCCTCACCCTCTCCCACCTCCTCACCTCTCCTCCCACCTCTCCCCTCCCACCTCCCACCCCTTCCCTCCCACCTCCCCTCCCACCTCTCCCCTCCCACCCACCCCTTCCCTCACCTCCTCTCCTCCTCCCACCTCTCCTCCCCCACCTCTCCCCTCCCACCTCTCCCCTCCCTCCACCTCTCCCCCTCCCACCACCCCTTCCCTCCTCCTCTCCCACCTCCTCCCCCTCCCTCCTCTCCCTCCTACCTCTCCCCTCCCACCTCCTCCCCTCCCTTCCCACCTCTCCCCTCCCACCACCTCCCCTCACCTCTCCCCTCACCACCTCCTCCCCCACCCTTTCCTCCCACCTCCCTCACACCTCCTCACCCACCTCTCCCACCTCCTCCTCCCACCTCCTCCTCCACCACCTCTCCCTCACCACCCTTCCTCCACCTCTGCCTCCTCCCCTCCTCTCCTCCACCTCCTTCCCTCACCACCTCTCCCTCACCCACCTCTCCCTCCCCCTCTCCCTCCCACCTCTCCTCCCCCTCCTTCCTCCACCTCTCCTCCTCCCTCACCACCTTCCCACCACCTCCTCCCCTCTCCCTCACCCCTTCCTCCTGCCTCCTCCACCTCTCCCCTCCCACCACCCCCTCCCTCCCACCTCTCCCCTCACCTCCTCTCCTCCCCCACCTTCCTCCCTCCACCTCTCCCTCTTCCTCTCCCTTCTCCCACCCCTTCCCACCTCTCCTCCCTCCTCACCTCATCTGCCACACATCAGACTCATCACAGTAGTCATGTCACTGTAAACCATCAGGCCATCCCTACCCCTGCCTCTTGCCCTGCCTCCTGCCCCACCTCTGCCCTGTCTCACCTGCCCTTGCACTCATAGCAGAAGTAGCATCGCCAGCGTAGCATCATTCGCCGACCTGCCGCAACATCATAGCCGCCAGCATCGCCAGCCCTGCAACCTGGGCCGCCGCATCGCCAGCACTGCATCCTGCGCGCGCACATCGCCGTAGCGCTCGCCAGCAGTAGCATCATTCACCAGCGGCCCTGCCCGCCAGCATCGCCGCGCCTGGCCTGGACGCCAGCATCCGCCAGCACCGCATCACTGCCGCCGCATCGCGCAGTGCTCGCCATGGCGCATCATTTCGCCGCCCTTCACCAGCACTTGCTCATAGCCCGATATCATAGCGCAATGTCGCAGCCTGCAGCCCCTTGCATCGCCAGCCCCTGCTTGCGCTCGCGGCTTCCATCGCGTCGCCAGCAGCATCGCCAGCCGCTCATAACCCTGCAATATAGCATCTGGCCGCTAACGCACTTGCCGCCATCGCCGCGCCGCATCATTCCCGCCATCGCCACGCCGCGCCGCAGCGCCCAACATCATAACCCTGCAGCCCTAACGCGCGAACTCGCCAGCGCCAGCATCATTCCCTGATTCATAACGCCAGCGCCCTTGGGTGCTTATCGCCAGCCGTGGCATGTAGCGCAGCATCATAACCCGCCTTGCCGCCGCATCATCACCTGTCGCCTTAACGCCGCGCCGCCCGCCGCATCGCCAACGCCGCACTCCTTCCCTACACTCGCCACCGCAACATCGCCCTGCAGCCGCCAGCACGCCGCATCTGATATAACATCTGCCTTCCACTCTCACCCTGCCTCCTGCGCCGCGCCACTTGCCCCGCCACTTGCCTGCTTTCACACTCCTTGCCCTGCACTTTCACTTTTGCTCACCCTTTCACCTCCTGCCCTGCCTCACCGCAACCCTACCTCTGCGCTTGCCTCACCCGCCCTGCCTCCTGCCCTGCCTCCACTGCCCAGCGTCTGCCACTGCACTCCTGCTCTGCCTCTTGCCCTTCCACCTCGCTTCTATCTTCTGCCCCTGCACCTCCTGCTGCGCACCTCCTGCCCCACTGCCCTGCCACGCAAACGGTGGCCCAGTGTGCCAAATAGTGTGCAGTGCAAAATAGTGTACCAGTGCACCAGAATAGTCGTTACAGTTAACCAGATAGTGTACAGTACACCAAATAGTAGCCTGATGTACCAAATAGTATGCAATGTACCCGAAATAGTATTACAGTATGCAAATAGTAGCCACAATGTGCAAATAGTATGCAATGTGCAAACCAAATAAACCCACAGTGTACCCAGATAGTATGCAAATGTACCAGGCAAATATTTACAGTGCAAATAGTAGCCAGTATGCAAATAGTATGCAATGTACCCGGAAATAGTATTTACAGTACCCAGGTAGTGTGCAATGCACCAAAATAGTATTTACAGTACCGGAAATAGTGTGCAGTGGCAGGCCAGTAACCGCAGTGTGCCAGGCAGGCGCACAGTGCGCAAATGTGTTGCAGTGCACCGAGTAATTGTGCAGTGCACCGAATAGTGTTGCAGTGTGCTGCCGAATGGTGATGCGCCAGATGGTGTACAGTGCAGATAGTGTACAGTATGCAGGAAATAGTATTGCAGTATTGCCAAATAGTGTACAATGCACCAAATAGTATTGCAGTATTGCAAATATTGCAATACACAGACATGTACATGTGCAAATAAATATTACAATGCACCAAATAATGTACATTCACCAAATAGTATTTACAATGTGCAAATAATGTGCAATGCACAAATAGTAGCCCAATGTGCAAATAATGTACAGTACGCAAATGGTATACACTGTACCGAATAATGTACAATGCACCAGCCGTGTACAGTATGCAAATGTGTGCAGTACCCAGGCAGTGTACAGTACGCAGGCCAGGTACAGTGTACCCGAATGGTGTACAGTATGCCAGGTAATTTACAGTGCGCAGGCGGTGTTGCAGTTGCACCGCATAATTGGCGCAGTGTGCCAGATATTGTTACCAGATGTGCCAAAATAGTGTACAATGTACCAAATAGTATTACAATGTACCAAATAATGTACAGTACACCAAATAGTATACAGTACACCAAACCAAGTAACACAATGTACCAAATAGTATGCAATGTACCAAATAGTATTACAAATATTGCAAATGTGTACAATGTACCAAATAATGTACAATGTACCAAATAGTATGCAGTACACCAAATCGTACAATGCACCAGGCCGTGTTACAATGTGCAAATAGTATACAATGTACCAAATAGTGTACAATGCACCAAAATAGTGTGCAGTATTGCCGAAATAGTGCAGTGCTTGCCCGTCAGGCCTGGCCAGTGTGCCAGGTAGTGTACCGTGTGTGCCCGAATAGTGTGCAGTGTGTGCCAGATGGTGTGCAGTGCCAGATAGTGTTACAGTGTGCCAATGATGTACAGTACACCAGGTAGTGTACAGTGTGCCAGAATAGTCATGCAATGTACTGCAAATAGTAACACAATGCACCAAAATAAATGTTACAGTATTGCAAATAGTGTACAGTACACAAAACGTGTTACAGTATGTGCCAGTAGTATTGCAATGCACCGATAGTGTTACAGTAACACCAGAAAATAGTAACCTGGTACGCAAATAATGTTACAGTAGCACCGAATATTGTACAGTACCAGGCCAATGTACGGTACGCAGGCCAAGTGACCAAAATGTGCAAATGGTGTACGTGCGCAGGCAAATGTTACGGTATGCCGAATGTGTGCAGTGTGCCAGGCCAGTGTTACAGTATTGCCAGATAGTGCCTGATGTTGCCAGATGGTGTGCAGTGTGCCCGAATGAATGACGCAGTGTGCCGGAGTAGTGTACAGTGTGCCAGATGGGGTGCAGTGTGCCAGAATAGTGTACAATGTACCAAATAGTGACACAGTACCAAATAGTATTGCAATGTACCAGAATAGTAACCACAGTATGCCAAATAGTATTTACAGTATGCAAACAGTATACAGTACACCAAATAGTATTACAGTATACCAAATAGTATGCAATGTACCAAATAGTATGCAAAATGTACCAGGAAATAGTGTACAATGCACCAAATAGTGTGCAATGCAAATAGTATTGTGTACCAAATAGTAGCCTGATGTGCAAATAGTATTACAGTACCAAATAGTATGCAATGCACCAAAATAGTGTACAGTATGCAATAGTGTGCAATGTACCAAATAGTGTACAGTGTGCAGAAGTGTGCAGTGTGCAAATAGTGGCACAGTGCGCAGGTAGTGTACAGTGCTGAATGGTGTGCAGTGTGCCAGATGGTGTACGTGTGCCAGATAGTGTTACAGTATTGCCAAGAATAGTGCAATGTGCAAATAATGTACAGTACACAAAACCAAATGTTACAGTATTACCGAATAGTATTTACAGTATGCCGGAATAGTATTGCAATGTACGAATAGTGTACAGTACACCAGAAATAGTATACCAATGCACCGATAGTGTACAGTGTGCCGATAGTATTGATGTGCAAATAGTATGCAATGTACCGAAATAGTCCTGCAATGCAAATAGTGTACAGTGTGCCGGAAATAGTGTACAGTGTACCCGAATGGTGTACAGTGTACCGGGTAGTGTACAGTGTGCCAGGTAGTGTGCAGTGTGCCGGGTGGTGTGCAGTGTGCCGAATGGTGTACAGTGTTGCCAGATGGTGTGCAGTGCGCAGATGGTGCGGTCAGCGCCAGATGAGTATGCAATGCACCAAATAAGTGTTACAGTATACCAGAATAGTGTGCAATGTGCAAATAGTAACAGTATTTCCAAATAGTATTTACAATGTACCAAATAGTATGCAATGTGCAAAATAAATGTACAGTATTACCAAATATTAGTATACAGTATGCAAACAGTAGCCACAGTATGCCAGTATGTAGTGTACAGTATTGCAAATAGTGTACAGTACGCAAATAGTATTGCAATGTACCGAATAGTGTTGCAATGTGCAAATGTGTGCAATGTGCCCGGAAATAGTGTTGCAATGTGCCGAAATAGTATTTACAGTGGCCCGAATAGTGTTACAGTGGCCGCAGGTATTGCAGTGTGCAGGTAGATGACCGCAGTGTGCCGAATGGTGTTGCAGTGTGCCGGTCAGTGGCCGCAGTGTGCCAGATGGTGTTACCAGTGTGCAGATAGTGTACAGTATTGCCAATAGTGTACAATGCACCAAATAGTATACCAACAGTATTGCCAGATAGTAAACACAGTGTACCAAATAGTATTTACAATGTACCAGAAATAGTATACAATGCAAATAGTCCATACAGTACCAAATGGTAACCATGTACCAAATAGTATGCAATGTACCAAATAGTACAGTGTTACCAAATAGTATGCAATGCAGGCATGTGTTACAGTATGCCAGGTAGTGTGCAATGCAGCCAGTGTACAGTATTGCCAAATAGTGGCCTGCAGTGTGCCCAGAATAGTATGCAGTGTGCCGAATGGTGTGCAGTGCACACAAGATAGTGTTGCAGTGTGCCCGAATGGTATTGCAGTGCCGAATAGTGGTGCAGAATGTGCCGAATATTGCAGTACACCAGATAACCAGCACAGTATTGCCGAATAGTGGCACAGTACGCAAATAGTATTACAGGCCTTGCAAAATAGTGTACAGTGCACCGGAAATAGTATGCAGTAGCGCGAATAGTGTGCAATGTACCAGGCCAGTATGCAGTATTGCAGGTAATCAGCAGTGCACCAGGTGGTATTACAGCCATACCGAATAGTATTGCAGTGCACCAAGTAGTGTGCAGTGTGCAAATGAGCCGCAGCGATGTGCCGAAATAGTATTTTACAGTGTGCCGAATAGTAGTGTGCAGTGCACCAGGCCAGTGTACCAGTACACCGGAATAGTGTACAGTGTGCCGAATGAGTGTGCAGTGCACCGAATGTGTACAGTGTGCCGAATGATGTACAGTGCGCCAGATGGTGTGCGGTGTGCCAGAATAATTGTACAGTGCACCAAAATAGTATTGCAGTATGCCAAATAGTATGCAACGTGTACCAAACCTGATGCACCAAATAGTGCAATGTGCAAATAGTATACAATGTACCAAATAATTGTACAGCCTTTAAAATAGTGGCCTGATGTACCAAATAATGTGCAATGTGCCAAATAGTATGCAGTACCAGGTAGTGTTAAAAAGTATGCCGTAGTGTGCAGTACCGGTAGTGTACAGTACCAAATAGTGTACAGTAATACCCGGTAGTGTGCAGTATTGCCGGGTAGTGGCACAGTGTACCGAATAGTATTGCAGCGAGTGCACCAGGTAGTGGCACAGTACGCAGGCCAGTGCAGTGTGCCAGGTAGTGGCGCAGTGTGCCGAATAGTGTACAGTGTGCCAGGTAGTGTGCAGTGCACGCAGATGGTGTTGCAGTGCGCAGATGGTGTTACGGTGTTGCCAGATAGTGTACAGTGTACCGAATAGTATTGCAATGTGCAAAATAGTATTACAGTATGCCAGATAGTATTGCAATGCACCAGAATAGTATTTGTGTACCAGAATAGTATGCAATGTGCCAAACCATGTCAGCCACAGTGCTGCCAAATAGTGCAATGTGCAAACCAGCCCACAGTGCACCAGAATAGTATTGCAGTACCGATAGTGTACAATGTGCCGTGGTAACGTGTGCCAGGCCAGTATGCAGTACCGGTAGTGGCCACGGTGGCCGCGAATAGTGCGTGCACCGAATAGTGTGCAGTGCGCCCGGAAATGGTGGCCGCAGTGCGCAGGTAGTGTGCAGTGTGCCGGGCCGGTGTTGCAGTGTGCCCGAATGGTGTGCAGCAATGCGTGGCTTCTGCGTTGGCTGGTTTCGT
>NW_024734042.1:182500-268393 GCF_018991925.1 Homarus americanus | reverse complement strand
CCCCAACCAATCATGAATTACGGCTTCCTATCTCTGGTAGCCAAAGTATGGAAAGTGGTCATCACTCACTCACACACGCGTGGAGAACCTATTATTATTATTATTATTATCATTATTATCATTATTATTATTATTATTATTATTATTATTATTCAATAAATATTGTTAAAATACCATAAATAAGACACATTATAAACACAATACAGGACTTATGGCAACACAACCCGAGGATTTCCTAACACCTAAAAATATCCTATCAACACCCTATGATTTTTTGTTAGTAATTGCCAAGTAAATTTGTGTATATTCACTGGAAAACGTGATGGAAGCTTCAAAACTTTATTCAATTATGTTTTGTAATAATCATAACGTCAAATAATTAATATCTGTCATTATTCGGTAATAAAAACAACGCATTGTCTTCCTAGAACTGCGACTAATAGTTATTACGTAATTATTTCAAATTATGGCTGTGATTTTTTACACATTAGCGACAATAAAAACAGGTAATTATTGACGACTAGCCCGTCGCCGCAATTTTACTCGTAATTTGGGCAAATGTGTTAAAAAGTGGGTATTTCTAAATTAAACCTAAGCTAACCATAGTTGATAAAAAACACAAGCGGCCGAAGCATTGTTAAAAGACCGCACCAACCTAACCAAAGAAACCTACCAAACCTTACCTAACTTCTAGTCGGCGAAACCTCCGACACAATAAACAAAAATAACTTAATATGATATGGTGTAATTTTACGTTTTTTGTTTATTGACGTCAGAACTGCTGCTTAGACCGAACGGCTCGTCATCTAACACTGAGCAGAGGATAATATCGAGCTGGATCGGGCCGTTGTACTGTTTTATCGCCGCGGAAACGAAATAGTGCCGGCGCTAGTGCAAGCCTAGGAGCCTAATTATCTACCACCCAAGGAAGAATATCATATCCGAACTCAGCGATGAAAATACTGTATAGCAAGAAAAAATCCACCAAAAGAAATTATGCTGCCATAGGTCAGTCGTCAAAAATAATCGAAAAATTATTTATCTACGATTTCCATAATTACGAGTTAAACATCACCAGCAAAAAATAATTATCCAGAGCTTCCGCAATTACTGTACAGGGACACGGAACATGACAACAAAACATGGTGTTGTCACTCTTGCCATTTAGCCAACAAAAACAACTTCACTGGATTATTACTCTCCCACTCAAGTGTTGCCGCGATACGCATTAGCAACATCACCGGTTAAAACGCTCAACATCTCGATACGCTTTAATTAGGAACTCGGTTTATTGACCAGCCAGTTAAAAACACACCAATTTGACACAGATTGATGAGAGGTCGGGAGTAATGTACAAACAATTTAAGTACAGTACAGATACGCACTAGTTCCGTGGTCAGAGAAGAATCGTCGTTACAAAGATCTTCTGATGTGTGTGATTTTATTTATAGTTCAGTGGCTGTGTACTCAAAATATCGTACGGTGTTCTATCCCCACTGATTTACGGTGAGGGAACACAACCTCGTTACAGCATACTCACAACATCCTCGTGTGTACCATTTCTAACTTAACGAATTATGTGAATTCACAAAATCTCAGAATTATGAGAAACAATACTAACATACGAGTCTTTTGCGAATCTGGTCCTTGATCTAAAAAAAAAAAAAAGTTACTGTGTTTTTCTTAAGACTTTTCCCAACGACGATGCTGAGAGAATTCGAGCAAATTTCCCCCCGGGAGCTTTTAAACCCCCATCAGATGGTAGTTCTCGTTACCCACACAACACAATAAAAAGCTAACTGTGTGTGAGTGTCGGTCCGGGTCTGTCATTACTTTATTGTCGTAATTAGAGGAAATTAAGAAAGGTAATCAAAGTTTATGAGGGTGTTTGATGGTGGTGATGTGAGAGTCCTCTAGCGGGGAGGGTTGTTACTAAGAGAGACGAGGAATGTTATGGAGGTGTTATTACGAGAGAGGAAAGCTTAGGTTGAGTTAGACTTACAGTAGGGTACGTTAGGTTAAGTTAAAATCAAGCTAGGTGTAAGGGGGTGATTAAGTTAGATCAAATGGACATCATTAACTTTTACTCTTTGCAGTTTCTCTTTACCGTTCTTTCGTTGTCACCCTCTGTCATTATTCTTTCTTATGTATTCCTCCCTGTCTCCTTCCTTGTCTTCTGTCTCCTTCTACTTCTTTACCTTTATTTTCTTACTGTCTTCTTGTGTTTGCCTCCCCCCTCTTTCTCTCTCTGCATATATTATCTCTTTCTACCTATCTTTCTCTTTCCTCTCGCCCTGTCTTCACCAACTCCACTTTCTCTTTGTATCACCTTCCTCTCTTCCTCTCTCTTCTATTCCTTTTTATCTACCTCCCTCTCTTCTCTTATTCTTCCTATTCCTTTGCTTCTTCCATTGCTTCCCTTTCTCCCTTTCTGCTTGTGTTTCTTGCTTCCTCCCTTGTCTCCATTCTCCCCTCCTCCTTACTCTCGTTCTCTCCTTGTCCTTCTCCCCCTCTCTACCTATTTTCTCACTCCCTCTATATACATCTGGGGGAGGGGGCGAGTGGGGAGGGGGCGAGTGGGGAGGGACCGAGTGGGGAGGGACCGAGTGGGGAGGGGCCGAGTGGGGAGGGGCCGGAGGGAGGTGGGAGAGGTTATTGGGGACTATCCAAGCTCGACAGGTTAGGCTTTCCCCAAGAATGTACCAGTACCTGACCCTTCCCTCGTCGACCCACTTACCTTACTAACAGCCCAGGTAATACTACTCTGGTTACCTGTTCTTATACACCTGTTTATACACTTTTAGCTGTTTGTTATTTTTTTGTTTTTATTTTAGTATTTAATTCAGATATTTTATGGCTGGGTTTTAATATACATGGATAATTTTCGCCGCAAAACAAAAGTCCAAGTTTATGTTATTGTAAATCTAAGTTTGTCCTCAATTTCTACATTTTCTGTAAGTCACATCTGGGTTGTTGTTTTCACCTAAAGGTCACCTACGCCTCAGCACACACACGCCTTATCACTGACCTACATACTACTTCAACATAATCATTAATCAAGACAAACAACATCGAAGAAGAAGGTAAACATTATTGGAACAATCGAAATCATGTTACAATAATCGTGCAGTCATCTTCTCCTAAGAACCGTACGACACTTTCGAATTGATGATGGCAGCGTTCGCCATAATACACTGCCGGCCGTACGATAAGATTTTTCATTCAATCATAAGTGACCTTGACATCTGTTCTTAAATTAACAGGGGACATGTTTTAGTTAAAGACAGTATATAAGAACATGGAGGAAACTGCAGCGGGCCTATTGGCCCATACTGGCCAGTCCCATTTACACCCAACACTTATTGCTCATATGTTTGAAACTATCCAGCGTATTCGAGTTAATGATGATGTTTGGTAACTTGTTCCACTACTCTATTTCCAAACCAATGTTTACCGATCTCGCGCCTAAATCTAAATTTGTCTAATTTAAAACCACTGTTACGAGTTCGCTCCTGGTTGGATAGTTTGAGTACCTTCGTAATGTCCCCTTTGTTTAGCCCTGACTTCCATTTATACACTTCTATCGTATCGCCCCTCATTCTACGTCTCTCGAGGGAGTGCAAATTAAGATGCTTTAACCTGTCTCAGTACTCAAGGTTCCTAAACCCCGGATTAGTCTTGTCATTCTCCTCTGAATTCTTTCCAAGGATTCTATATCCATTCTGTAGTACGGTGACCAGAACTGAACTGCGTAATCCAAGTGAGGTCGCACAAGCGCAAGATATAGTTTTAGGATGACCTCGCTAGTCTTGTAACTAACACTCCTTTGTATTAACCCAAGTACTTTGTTAGTCTTGTTTCGAACAAATACACATTGTTTACTTGGCTTAAGATTCCTACTTATCGTTACTCCTTGATCTTTCTCAGTCAGATTTCTCTAAAACATCGTTGTTCATCTGGAATCTAAATAAAGTGCTGATATAAATATTCACTTACCAGATTTAAAAACCAACATTATTAATATTTACCACCAGTTTAACCACCACTAACACTATTGCCACCAGTTTAACCACCACTACCACTATTACCACCAGTTTAACCACCACTACCACTATTACCACCAGTTTAACCAACACTACCACTATTACCACCAGTTTAACCACCACTACCACTATTACCACCAGTTTAACCACCACTACCACTATTACCACCAGTTTAACCACCACTACCACTATTACCACCAGTTTAACCACCACTACCACTATTACCACCAGTTTAACCACCATTACCACCAGTTTAACCACCACTACCACTATTACCACCAGTTTAACCACCACTACCACTATTACCACCAGTTTAACCACCACTACCACTATTACCACCAGTTTAACCACCACTACCACTACTTCCTGGTGACCAAGACCATTTCCGGTACGAAGGGAAATTACAATGTTGATTTTTTACGCTTGCAAATTACTTAGTGTATGAAGGAGGCATGTTGAGTACTCCCTCTGGCCTGCCGACATAACAAACAACGTAGTTATTTGTCTGTCTGTCTGTCTGTCTGTCTGTCTGTTCTGTCTGTCTGTTCTGTCTGTCTGTTCTGTCTGTCTGTCTGTCTGTCTGTCTGCCGTCATGAATTGTCTGTAATTATGAGTACATGTAGTCTGTATTCATGAAGTGCCTGTAATAATGAGGTGTCTGTAATCCTGACGTTTTAATATCAACTCGACCAAATATTTTTCTGATGAATTTCACAAAAACTTGGAACAAATGGCGTGTACGAGAGAGAGAGAGAGAGAGAGAGAGAGAGAGACCAGTATAACGGAACTATAGGTAATTGAGGGAAGGCGTGCGACGGTCCACCTGTAGAAGGGACCGCCCCTAAAATTACCTATAGAGCGGAAAGACCTGTAGTGATGGCCGCTCTCTCCCCCACCTGCTGGCCGTGTGTGTGTGTGTGTGTGTGTGTGTGTGTGTGTGTGTGTGTGTGTTCCTCCTGCTGGTCGTGTGTGTGTGTGTGTGTGTGTGTGTGTGTGTGTGTGTGTTCCTCCTGCTGGCTGTGTGTGTGTGTGTGTGTGTGTGTGTGTGTGTGTGTGTGTGTGTGTGTGTGTGTGTGTGTGTGTGTGTGTGTGTGTGTGTGTGTGTGTGTGTGTTCCTCCTGCTGGCTGTGTGTGTGTGTGTGTGTGTGTGTGTGTGTGTGTGTGTGTGTGTGTGTGTGTGTGTGTGTTCCTCCTGCTGGTCGTGTGTGTGTGTGTGTGTGTGTGTGTTCCTCCTGCTGGTCGTGTGTGTGTGTGTGTGTGTGTTCCTCCTGCTGGCCGTGTGTGTGTGTGTATGTGTGTGTGTGTGTGTGTGTGTGTGTGTGTGTGTGTGTGTGTGTATGTGTGTGTGTGTCCTCCTGCTGGTCGTGTGTGTGTGTGTGTGTGTGTGTGTGTGTGTGTGTGTGTGTGTGTGTTCCTCCTGCTGGTCGTGTGTGTGTGTGTGTGTGTGTGTTCCTCCTGCTGGCCGTGTGTGTGTGTATGTGTGTGTGTGTGTGTGTGTGTGTGTGTGTGTGTGTGTGTGTGTGTGTGTGTGTGTGTGTGTGTGTGTGTGTTCCTCCTGCTGGTCGTATGTGTGTGTGTGTGTGTGTGTGTGTGTGTGTGTGTCCTCCTGCTGGCTGTGTGTGTGTGTGTGTGTGTGTGTGTCCTGGCAGGCGTGTGTGTGTGGGGGGAGGAGGGTGGGTGGTATTGACCTCTTCAGGACGATGGTTGACTATCGTTTTCAAAGGGTTAAACCATTATGCTCAAAGGGTTAAACCATCATGCTCAAAGGGTTAAACCATTATGCTCAAAGGGTTAAACCATCATGCTCAAAGGGTTAAACCATCATGCTCAAAGGGTTAAACCATTATGCTCAAAGGGTTAAACCATTATGCTCAAAGGGTTAAACCATCATGCTCAAAGGGTTAAACCATTATGCTCAAAGGGTTAAACCATCATGCTCAAAGGGTTAAACCATCATGCTCAAAGGGTTAAACCATCATGCTCAAAGGGTTAAACCATCATGCTCAAAGGGTTAAACCATCATGCTCAAAGGGTTAAACCATTATGCTCAAAGGTTAAAACAAATTTAATAATCCCAAGTCGCGTGTATAATAAAAAATAATAATAACTAGCCGCTAATTATTAACTCCGGCTTGTGATAATTATCTGTGATCCCAATAATTATCTACACCATCAAGTTTAATGTCTCTTAATGACAGTAATTCATAGTAATAATTATTGTATCGCTACATGTATAGTAGTAATTGATAATTCACTATAATTATTACCATCATCACCAACGTCACCATCACCACTACAACCATAACCAACAGCGGTACCACCACCATAACTAACACCATCACTATACTACCACCACCACCACATCACCACCACTTCTCCCACACACACACACACAAGGACGAATTACAATACCCTCACCTTAAAGCGAGAGTAACGTTCCATGTGTGAGTGTTTGAGACATCTGTTGTTTACCTAAGACCAGCTGTCGCCCCTGTACACGTGCATCAAAGACGCCTTCAATCCCTCTGTGTGTGTGTGTGTGTTAATGGCTACCGCTTCTCTATATACAATTAGTGAGCTTAGGATCTCCATATACAACACTCAGTAACTAGACACCTCAATAGTCATCATCTCAAAAAACTAAAAACTGCCCAAATTACCCTTAAGAGGACAACTAGCGCCAACTAAGACCATAAGAATGAAACCATACTATTTTTCACGTCTGTTAAACTCTATTTACAACAGATACATTGATGAGATTAGTACCACAGAATAGTCAGTAAGAGAAACACTGTCTCGCTTGGAATGTGTAAATAATAAATATGGCTGTCAGTCTCGCGTATAGGGGTACACTTGCATGTTTTAAAGGTCCCTCTTTACATCAGGTCGTGCCAGGTAACTCTAGTATCCAAATTATATCGTCAGAGGCCCACTGGTTTATGAGGGGGGGTGGGGTGGATTTAGCGGGTGTAGGGTCAATTTAGGTAGAAGGGGTCAATGTTGTGGGGAGTTAAAGTCGATTTAGTGGAGTGGAGGTCAATTTAGCGAGCGGTGAGGGTTAATTAGCGGGGAATGATGTGGCAGAGGGTCGGGGGTCGATGAAGTAGGGGTGGGGGTCGATAAAGGTGAAGTGGGAGTCGATAAGGTAGGGATGGGGGTCGATAAGGCAGGGGGGTCGATAAGGTAGGGGTGGGGGGTTGATAAGGTAGGTGGGGGTCGATAAGGTAGGGTGGGGAGTCGATAGGTAGGGTGGAAGTCGATAAGGTAGGGAATTGGGGTCGATAAGGTAGGAGTGGGGGTCGATAAAGGTAGGGGTGGGGAGTCGATAAGGTAGGGGTGGGGGTCGATAAGGTAGGAGTGGGGGTCGATAAGGTAGGGGTGGGTAACTCGAATCATAATGTACCTTGTTATTATGCTAATTAACCTGTTCCTCCCCTTCATTAAGAAAGACAAAATATATAAAGAACATCTTATTGTCTCGTGAAGGAACGAAGACTCGGTGAACGGCGCTTCAAGACCTTGGGAATTCTTGTCCACTTTACAACTAAGACTTGACTAACGGTGCTTTCAAGACTCTGGCCGTAGAAGCACAGAGGAGTAAACAGCTCCATTAACACACAACAACAACTCTCTGGGGTCAGTTATAAGGGGGGGGAGGGTAGTCTAGCTTGTTTTGGTGTATACTGTATTGTGTAAGTCGAGTGTAACAATATAAAAGTCATCCCGTAAACATTACCAAATTGTTGTGTCGAGATTGAGGTTATGGTGCACACGACTCATCGCCGGATATTAAACCTCTTAACTCATGAATTTCATTTCAATCAAACTTCAGGAAGAATGATTTCATAAGAAGGTCATGAGTGGTTAGGAGGTGTCAGAGGAATCAGGGAGGTCAGGAGTGATTCCAGAAACAGTTCAAGGACTTCCCTCGGTACATCAGTCTATCAATATCGTATTACACACACTATACAAACTCTCCTTAAGCTTTATGCAATATTTCCCCGTCGTATTACTATAAATCCCACACACTCATCTGTTGTGTATTGTGTCGTGAGAAAAAAAATAAAGCATTATAAGTTGTTTACTCCAGGAATGCTGCCATCTGTTGACGACTTGGCAAACTCGCCTTGACACCCACCTCCGCCGTCATGACAATTATTACCAGCTGAACGGGACCACCCCTTTTTTTTTAATACGGGTGATTAAGTTCGCCTGCACTGGCATTCCCACGAGTTCATTATATACACGGTCAGCAGGAGGTACTGTACAGAATGAACCGTACTACTACAACCTCACCACAAGTTACGTCCCTGGTCACAATTCTCTTATAACTCCTATATTCGGAAACGCCAGCGCAAGGTACAGGTACAGGTACAAATATAGGTTACAGGTAGAGTAATAGTAATACACAGGTGGTGGGAATAAACTGAGGATAGAAGCACAGAAGAATAGAGGAATAAGATACGACAGGAAATATTTTATAACAAGTGAAGGTGTTGGCGGGAACGAAAGACTACTTACATGATACTTAACAAAACAAGACCATTTAACCTTAATCTCGCTCCCTAACTGCTTAAGGAGGCAAAAAAAAAAAAAATATGGAAATCACTGCAATTACCAACCATTGCAATGCATTAAGGCTGCATATCATAACATTATATTGCAAAACATTACCTATATATCATGCCATTGCAAATTACATCGAGATACATATTATTACGTTGCATTACATTAAGTTATGCATCATTACGTTACTTTAAATCATCTTACACCGACTTAGGGTATATTTTAGTTTAATATACATTGAAAGATATTAGATAAGAGTGTATTATCTTATAGTATATGTTATATTATTAAACAGCAATATTACTTTGTCAACAAGATAAAGTTTATTAACCGTTGTGTCGGGAGGAGGACTATGTTGTTTGTTCTTAAATGACGTATTACTCAACATATGGAGGAGCGGGAAGGGGGAAGAGGAGGGGAGGATAGGAGGAGGAGGGAAAGGAGGAGGAGGAGGAGGAGGAGGAGGGAGAAAGGAGTGGGAGGAGGAAGGAAAGGAGGGAGGAGGAGGGAGGAAAGGAGGAGAGAAAGGAGGAGGGAAAGGAGGAGGAGGGAGGTAAAGGTGGGAGGGAAGGGAGGAGGGAGGGAAAGGAGGAGGGAAAGGAGGAGGGGAGGGAAAGGAGGAGGAGGAGGAGGGGAGGAAAGGAGGAGGAAAGGAGGAGGAGGAGGAGGAGGAAGGAGGAGGGGGAGGAGTAGGTATTAGGATTGGGAGGACACATAAGCACATTCAATGGCTTACGAACTTATAAACACACACACACACACATAAAGGTGGTTTAAATCCAGAGTATAAAGACGGTCAGTTCCGTCCAGCCAGCCGTCAGTGGGACAGGAAGTTTCACCACCTTTTATTATGTGGTGCTTCCCCCTCCTCTCTCCCCCTTCCCCCTCCTCTCCCCACCTTCTTCCTCCTTCACCCTTCTCTCTCCTCCTCATTCACCCTTCCTTCTCTCTCCTCCCTGTCTTCCTCCTTCCCCCTCCTCTCTCCTCCCCCTTCCATTTTAATTCCCTCCATTAACTTCACCCTTACCTCTTCCATCTTGAACAATTCTTTCCCTATTCCGTCTTCTTCCCTCCCTATTCCCCTTCCCTCTCACCCAGTAATGTCTCCCTTTCCTCTCTTCCTTCACCCTTATTTGCCCTCATCTAAATACTTTCCCTTCCTCTACCACTCCTCTTCTTCTATCCGCCCCCCCGCCCCCGTTTCTTCCCTCACCCAGTTCCTTCCTTCCTTCCACCACCTCTCCACCCTCTCCCTCTCCTCCATCTCTCCTCCCCCCCCACCCCGAGGTTTGTAGAAGTATTGTAAGGAATAATTAAGCTTATCTAATGGCCACTCACGAACACGACACTCCCTGACACTCACCTGACTCTCATTGATACTCCCTGACTCTTACTGACACTCTTACGGAGACTCTTACGGACACTCATAGACACTGCCGCAATGTTTTCTTTCCCGCAGGCCGTTCTCCTTTGCTACGTCAGGCTCAATGTGTCTTAGAGGTCTGGTGGCAGAGACTCACAGGGGAGGGGGAACTAAGCTTTTTTTTTTCTTTTTTTTAATCGACACATAATTTCCTCTTCCTCTACTTCCTCTTGGCTGGCGGTTTCTTGTTATAGTGTACAGAAGTCACCTGTTGCTCCACACCTGCTGCGTGGTAGGTATCGTCCTTATATAGAAATTATATTGTTTAATTCCACCACCAAGCGTGATGGGACGGCCGGGTATACATTACGTGATGCTTAAGGTTTTATAATGAAGGGGTGTCTCAGCTGCTGTAAAGACTCTCATTTGATCGCTTCACTTTCTCAGCTGCTACATGACTATTTGACTGACTTTCTTTCTCAGCTGCTACATGACTATTTGACTGACTTTCTTTCTCAGCTACTGCACGCCTCTCATTTTACTGAATCATTGTTTATGTCAACAGCCTCAACTGGTAAGGTTAATTACGCATTTACCTGGACACGACTTCAATTAGCCAACAGGTGAACGTTCGGATTAATGCTTCACCGTTCCCCAAGTTGTTAAAGGAGTAGACTCGAGAGGTGTGATAAAGTACTGAACTAATATATGGGATTAAATCTCTCTAGTAATGTTCTTCTTTCCCTTATAGACAAGAGTTAAAAGGATTAACTGCCATATATACTATTGAGTAATATAAACAATATTCTAGTTGTTGGATTATTATTATTATTATTATTATCATTATTGTTATTCCTTCATTGTACTTGTCACTACAACTGATGTAGTACACTGTATGGATCTTTATTACAGAACTGTACTCTAGTGTTGATGGTACCTTGTCAACTCTTGGCTCTCACCTCACGCCAGCAGGGAGGGAGGGAGGGAGGGAAGAGAGGAAAAAATTGAAGGATGGGAAGTTGGGGAAAAGAGAATGAAGAAGGGAAGGAGAAAGAAAGGGTGTGAGAAAAGAAGGAAGAACGGGATGTTTGGAGAGAGAGAGAGAGAGAGAGAGAGAGAGAGAGAGAGAGAGAGAGAGAGAGACGCCGTACCACTCACATAGCTTCCCTTACTTTAGCTGTGACTCGCACGCTATACCGCTTAACAACAGCCGTGCCTCTGAATGTGTGGATATAACTGCTTGACCAGCGGCTGTGTGGCACACGGTCACAGTCCCGTGTGATGTTTTTAACCCATCACCGTTCTACCAGCCTCCGCTCTCTCCTCACGCACGTTCTATCATGTTTGGTGGCAACGTTTTGTACACTCGGCGGTGGTGTCACAACTGAGGGCTGGGGGCGTGTCTTTCATCTAGCTACTTCATGCGATATTCATGGCTAATTCTTGCTACATCTGGCTACTTCATACGATATTTGGCTACTTTGTGATATTTTACTATTATTTGTGGCATTTGGCAACGTTTTCTGACATCTGGCCATAACTTGTTACTTCTGGCCACTTAATATATCATCTGGCCACTTTTTGCTCCATCTGGCCACGTCTTATTACATCTGGCTAAATCTACAAACAGTTCTCCATCTCTTAATTGCCTAAAAAAATATATATATACTGTATATACACTTTTACTAAATCTTTCCGTCCTTTCATACTTTTTTTCTTCTTTACCGATTCCATTGTTTACATCTTCGTAGCTAAACCATATTCGTATCGGGAGACTCAAAGAACCAATGAGTAAAAATCCACGTTTGAAAGATCAGTATAAACTACACAATGGTCTGCAAGTGCTTTTACGGAATACAACTCGGCTCAGTCCTTACGGTAAAATGACCTAGATATTGTGTATAGCCATCAGAAGAGGATGTATGTCTGTCTGTCTGTCCGCTCCGGGAAATATATATAATGAAAACAAGAAATTGGTGTGTTCCGGACTTGTGTGCTCAATGTCTGGGTTAGCGTTGAGGACTAGCGTGTCATTGAGAGTGGCGGGTGTGTTGAGGTCAGGGTTAGGTTAGGTTAGGTCTGGTGTTGAGGCGGATACCCACAACAGTCATGCGTCGGTAACTTCTGAACCTCCACAATCTATAACTCGTCAACCTCCACGACCTCTTAACACGTGAACCTCCACGACCTCCAACACGTCAACCTCCACGACCTCCAACACGTCAACCTCCACTACCTCCAACACGTCAACCTCCACACTCCAACACGTCAACCTCCACGACCTCCAACACGTGAACCTCCACACTCCAACACGTGAACCTCCAGCCCACACACGAGTGGGGGGAGAGGCCGTGACCACTAACTATGAGACCTCAGTAGCAAACACCATTCAGGCCATGACTGTGCACCCGCTCTACTGACACACACACAAACACACACACACACACACACACACACAAACATACTACTGCATCACCCTGTATCATCCTACTGTACCACCCTGTATCATCCTACTGTACCACCCTGCATCATCCTACTGTACCAACTCCCGTATCATCCCACTGTACCACCCTGTATCATCCTACTGTACCAATCCTGTATCATCTCCTACTGTATCATCCTATCATCCTACTGCACCACTCTGTATCATCCTACTGCACCCCCTGTATCATCCTACTGCACCACCCTGTATCATCCTACTGTACCACCTTGTTCATCCTGCTGCCATCTGTATCATCCCACTGTACCAACTCTGTATCATCCCCTGTACCACCCTGCATCATCCTACTGTACCACCCTGTATCATCCTACTGTACCACCTGTATCATCCTACTGTACCACCCTGTAATCATCCCTCTGTACCACCTCTTGTATCATCCTACTGCACTGTATCATCCTACTGTACCACTTCTGCATCATCCTACTGTACCTCAATTCCTGTATCATCCTACTGTGCCACTCCTGTATCATCCTACTGTACCAATCCCTTGCATCATCCTACTGTACCACCTGTATCATCCTACTGTCACCCTGCCATCCATCCAGTAATCCTACCAATCTGTATCATCCTACTGTACCATCTGTATCATCCCATCACCACCCTATCATCCTACTGTACCACCCCTGTTTCATCCTTTACTGTACCACCCTGTATCATCCTACTGTACCACCCTGTATCATCCTACTTTACCACCCTGTATCATCCTACTTTTCATACCCTGTATCATCCTACTGTACCAATTTGTACGTCCGACTGTACCACCCTGCATCATCCCAGTACCAATTGTATCATCCTATGTACACCCTGTATCGTCCTACTGTAACCATCATCCTACTGTACCACCCTGCATCATCCTACTGCATCACCCCTGTATCATCCTACTGTACCACCCTTGTATCATCCTACTGTACCACCCTGTATCATCCGACTGTACCAACTTGTATCATCCCACTGTACCACCCTGTATCATCCTACTGTACCAATTCTTGCATCATCCCTTTACCACCCTGTATCATCCTACTGTACCACCCTGTATCATCCTACTGTACCACCCTGCATCATCCTACTTACCAACCTGTATCGTCCTACTGTACCACCCTGTATCGTCCTACTGACCACCCTGCATCATCCTACTGTACCACCCCTGTACATCCTACTCTACCAATTGTCCATGATCCCATTCATCCTACTGCCCTGTATCATCCTACTGTACCATCCCCATCATCCTAATGGACCAACTCTGTATCATCCTACTGTACCAATCTCTGATTTGTCATCATCCTACTGTACCACCCTGTATCGTCCACTGTACCAATCTGCATCATCCTACTGCACCACCTCCTTGCATCATCCTACTGTCCACCCCTTGTATCATCCTACTGTACCACCCTGCATCATCCTCTGTACCACCTGCATCATCCTACTGTACCAATTCCTGCATCATTCTACTGTACCACCCTGCATCATCCTACTTTACCACCTGTTCATCCTCTACCCTGCATCATCCTACTGTACCACCCTGCATCATTCACTGTACCACCTGCATCATCCTACTGTACCACCTCTGTATCATCCTACTGTACCACCTGTATCATCCGACTGTACCAATCTCTGCATCATCCTCTGTACCAATCTCTTGCATCATCCTACTGTACCACCTTGCATCATCCTACTGTACCATCCCGTCATCCCACTGTACCACCCTGCATCATCCTACTGTACCAATTCTGCATCATCCTTTGTACCACTTCTGTATCATCCTAACTTCATCCACACCCTGCATCATCCTACTGTACCATCTTGCATCATCCTACTGTACCATCTCTGCATCATCCCACTGTACCAATTCTGCATCATCCTACTGTACCACCCTGTATCCCCTACTGTACCATCCCCTGCATCATCCTACTGTACCAATTCTGTATCATCCTACTGTACCAATCCGTCCCTGCATCATCCTACCGTACCACCTGTGTATCATCCTACTGTACCACTCTGTATCATCCCTACTGTACCACCCTGCATCATCCTACTGTACCACCCTGTATCATCCTACTGTACCACCCTGCATCATCCTACTGTACCACCCTGATCATCCCACTGTACCAACCTGTATCATCCCACTGTACCACCCTGCATCATCCTACTGTACCACCCTGCATCATCCTACTGTACCACATCCTGTATCATCCTATCAAATCCCAATCATCCTACTGCATCACCCTGTATCATCCTACTGCATCACCCTGTATCATCCTACTGTACCAACCTGTATCATCCTACTGTACCAATTGCATCATCCTATTTTTACCAACTCGTATCATCCTACTGTACCATCTCTGCATCATCCTACTGCACCACCCTGTATCATCCTACTGTACCACCCCTTCCATCCTACTGCACCACCCTTGTATCATCCTGACCCTTTATCATCCTACTGTACCAACCTGTATCATCCTACTGTACCACCCTGTATCATCCTCTGCATCACCCATCATCCTACTAAATTCTCTGTATCATCCTACTTTACCAATCCCTGTATCATCCTACTGTACCACCTCTGTATCATCCTACTTCACCACCTCCTGCATCATCCTACTGTACCACCTGCATCATCCTACTGCACCACTTCGTATCATCCTACTGTACCACCCCTGTATCATCCTACTGTACCACCCTGTATCGTCCGACTGTACCACTCAATATCGGTGTCATCCCATCTGAACGATTCCTACAAAGACGATAATACTTTGTGATCGTCCATAATTATTTCAAAAATAATGTGTTTATTATAGAGATATATTATGCAATAGATTATGATGAATGGATTATATTTTGATGTTTCAATGATACTAAAAGGAAAATTTTTTTAATAATTTTAAAATCTGAAATTATCTTGTAGAGATTTTGCAACTAAATTTCTCAAGACGAATTTCCCATTTAATGTAATGATACCAGTCACTGTTTATCTAATATACTATAGACTAGCCGTGTGTGTGTCTGTCTGTCTGTCTGTCTGTGTGTGTGTGTGTGTGTGTGTGTGTGTCTGTTCTACCAACTAAAATCAAAAAATCGTAGAGTGGAATAAACCTGGTCCCACATCGATGGTATCTTTAGGGAGGCTGTAATTAAAATTTTTATTTTACTATGGAAAACGATGCAAGTCTACGGATTTGGCGTTTCTATTCGCTGTACGCTAAATTTTCATCACCCAGTTTTATTTTTTAAGAAATCTAACTGCTAATTAAGATAAATTTAGTAAAATTGGTTAAACCATATGTTTCTTTGTGATGATGTACTTTTAGTAAGCTACAAAGTATCAACCCGATTTATATAATTATAATATCGATATTCTGGAAGTATCTGTCATATTACTGATTACGTCATAGTCCACAAGAGCCCTAACGTAAGCACTACTGAGTGACTTCTTTATGCAAACTCCTTTCGCCAGCTTCAGTCCTGTTTTTATTTAATTGATTACCGTATTCTTCCTAGGGAAATAAAAGTACATTTTTAATCAGTCATTTGATAGCTACATTCACGATATAATTGTTGCAAAACATCAGTTAGAAAACAAATAGATAATGATGAAGGGCTCTGGATTGACTAAAAATTATATACTGTCACATCATCCAATCATAAAACGACATGTTATATCAGAAGGCGGCGCTTATTTTGGATATCAATAAAAATAAACTACTGTATAGTTAGGTCATGAGTCTGGGAGGAAGTCAGTAATCTTTATAATAAAACATTCCTAATATAATTTACGTTAAATTTTGTTATCCCAAATAATCCATATTATGCTCCTATAATTAATTCATCCCAATATAATTCATAATATATCCCGATATAAAACAGTATTTCTAATAGAAATTATAATGTATAGACAATTTTTAGCGATAATCGTCCTTAATATTGACACACAACGAGACGAAACACAAGATATCTAATGAGCTTTTCTAGTGCTTTCCGCCAAAATCATAATCTCGCTTCCCGCCAAAATCGCCGTTATGCTTCCCGCCAAAATCACCATGTTCCTTCCCGCCAAAAGCATCATCTTGCTTCCCGCCAAAATCGTCATCTCGCCTCCCGCAAATATCACCACCTCGCCGCCTTCACCTGTTTAAAGACATCACGACAACGTTAACTAATCTTCAAGGTCCCAAGTGTAACAAATGGTTCAATTTTCTCAATGAGTGAAGCTCCAACCAGGACAGAACCCTCTAACAATAGTTTCCAATCTCTTTTCGGAATAGGATCGTCGCTTTTTGACTTCTTTCCTCCAATAAGATTTAACACCAAATTTACCGCTTAAATTTTACCGCGCTTCTTCCTGTGGGCATATTTTTTGTTGTTGTGGACATGAGTTGCCGGTTAGTGGTTTTCAGGGGTAAGCTCCTCTTAAGACACTCAGAGAGATTGTTTCGGTTGATTTTGCATTGTAATGATTAATTTTGGGTTTTATTTAGTTTATCAGTAGGAAATTGTATTCGCTTAACTTTTATTCTCAACAAGTGAAAAAAAAAAGAAAATCTATCCAGTTCTAAAAGCTCACTTCCTTCTTAAGTTCTGGCTTATGAAACTGTAATTTCTGTTCAGTAATATTGTATAAAACAAGCAGTCATTAAAAAACTAAAACGATTTTTAGACAATTCACAGCAAGACTTTTGGTTCTGAGCGAGAGACTATTAATCGTGTGTGTGTGTGTGTGTGTGTGTGTGTGTGGAGGAGAGCGATAGTAACTGTTGTTGACGTATGTTGAGTGTGAGGCAACAATGTGATTTGATAACTTCCTCCGCCCACACCAAGAGATGCATCTTATTCAAGTTCTTATTATGGTCCACTTGTGTTAGAGACGAGTCTACGTGGTTCAAGACGCCAGGTGATGATTAACAGGTATACTGTACATTATAACATCACCACACCTGCTGTACGTCTCCCTTAGAAAAATCTTATTGTTGAAGTACATAAGTAAACAAAAAATGATCACCTGAAGATTAAACACCTCAACGTTAACCAAACATATTAAACCTAACTTGGCCTAATTTAATCTCACTTAACCTAAGATAAACCCCAGGTAACGGTATGGTGTTTAATCTGCAGGTGATGAAAATGTATAAACCAGACACTTAGTATTATTCTACAAGACTCGCCTCGTGTGATAAGCCGGGACCTGGTGACTGGTAGCCGAGGCACGTCAGGTAATGGTATATCTCTTGGAAAACGACATAATATTATCTCAGGGTCATTATACAGATAAATATATTTGTCACATTTTTTTTAAAAGTTGTCACCTGTGGAGACTGTGACCTATTGAATGATGTTTAACTCCCGTGTGTCGCTTTACTGTGGTGGTGGCTACACTGTGTGGTGGTGGTGGTCACAAAGTGCAGCAACCCCGTGTAAAGTTACCCCTTCAAGCAGGTGCGTGTAGGAAAAATTACCCTCTAAACAGTTACCTCCTACAACCACACACTCAGTAAAGTTTCCCTGTCAGTAGAGTTACCCCTTCCAAGCAGGTACCAGAGAGATCAAGGGTCGATCAGAGGCGGTGAGGTCCCGTTCCTCACACTATGATGCCACTCGGTCACTCCCACAAGTAACGCCACCCCCTACCCCTCCGTTACGTCCTAACCTCCACATAACACCAGAGGCCGTCCAGGTCACACCAAAGTGACAACGGTGTACTCTCTGTGTGTGTGTGTGAGAACCAGCCCTCGTAGGTAATCTGTAATATGTAGTATGCAAGGGTCATGGTCGTGACCTTCTGGCATGTAATTCAGCAGGTGTGTGGGATACCATGGGACATTAATATACTGCATATTCAAAGCAGGACGCCTCCAGGACTCTCTTGTGTTGGTGACCATTACTTTTGAGATGGAATGGTAGGTGTGAGATTAGACACACGGGGTGGACTAGACAAAGAGAAGTATAATTTATTGAAAGAGAGACGTATGAATTTATGGGTCCCACTTGCTGTATATATTACTTCAGTATCTGGTCTCCAAGAGCTGGGTGCCTGGAACCTTTGTAGTGATTACAGAAGTTCCTCCATCCCGCTACTATACAGTGTAATTATTAACATCCCCATGTCTTTCCGTCCGCTGATTTTCTTTTTGAGAGAGAGAGAGAGAGAGAGAGAGAGAGAGAGAGAGAGAGAGAGAGAGAGAGAGAATATTAAATACTTCTTGGTGATACGTTAATGGATTTTTTAAGACATCTTTCTTCTTTAAAAAGGTCAGAGTTCACGACCTCGGACACCTGCTTTAGCTAAGACACCGAGTTTCCTAACAAAGGCAAAAACATGTAATCCACAACACAAAGGCAGGCGACACAAGCAACCCATCCACACCAGAACTTCGCCCCCACAACCCCACAACCTAAACCCCATCCCACACCATCACCTCCAACCCTCACATCCCCACACCATCACCTCCAACCCCATCCCCACACCATCACAACCCCATCCCCACACCATCACCTCCAATCCTCACATCCCCACACCATCACCCTCCAACCTCACATCCCCACACCATCACCTCCAACCCTTCACATCCCCACACCATCACAACCCCACATCCCCACACCATCACCTCCAACCTCACATCCCCACACCATCACCTCCAACCTCACATCCCCACACCATCACCTCCAACCCCTTCCCTCACCATCACTCCAACCCTCACATCCCACACCATCACCTCAACCTCACATCCCCACACCATCACCTCAACCTCAATGAATCATCACCTCCAAACCCTCATCCCCTGCACCATTACCTCAACCCTCACATCCCCACACCATCACCTCAATCCCCATCCCTGACATCTCCTAAACCCCACATCCCCACACCATCACCTCCAACCCTCACATCCCCACACCATCACCCCAACCCTCCCATCCCCACACCATCACCTCCAACCCTCCCATCACCTCCAACCCTCACATCCCCACACCATCACCTCAACCCTCACATCCCACACCATCACCTCCAATCCTCACATCCCCACCATCACCTCCAACCCTCACATCCCACACCATCACCTCCAACCCTCACATCCCCACCATCACCTCAACCTCCTCATCCCCACACCATCACCTCCAACACTCACATCCCACCATCTCCTCCAATCCTCACATCCCCACATCACCTCAACCCTCACATCCCCACACCATCACCTCCAACCCTCACATCCCCACCATCACCTCCAACCACATCCCCACACCATCACCTCCAACCCTCCATCCCACCATCTACCTCACCCTCCACATCCCCACACCATCACCTCCAACCTCACATCCCCACACCATCACCTCCAACTTCACATCCCACACCATCACCCAACCCTCACATCCCCCACCATCACCTCAACCTCACATCCCCACACCATCACCTCCAACCTCACATCCCCACCATCACCTCCAACCCTCACATCCCCACACCATCACCTCCAACCCTCACATCCCCACACCATCACCTCCAACCCTCACATCCCCACACCATCACCAACTCCTGATTCTAATTACAAGAAAATTCCTTTTATTATCTTACTTCAGAACAGGATGTGTCCAGTCATGGGATGAAGGATGCTGACTGATACTATTACCAGGTTGGCTGCGGTATAATGATCTTGTTAATGTAGTTTGGTGCTCCTACATTACATTATCCAATTATGAGGTGTAATGGGAGTTTGGTCAGATTAGGTTGAATGGGAGTAGTTTAGGTGAGATTAAGTCATTGGTTGAGGGTAGTTCAATCTAGCCAGGTCAGGTTCAGCCAGGCAACGTTAGATCAGATTAAATAGTATAGGTTTAGGTCAGGTCAGGTTATAGCTTGAATTATTGGGACGGAGACTTTGGTTGGCTTCCAGTTTTATGGATTATAGAGTAAAATGAACCTGATGATAGCACTGTCTTGCTTATCCCCCTCTTAACTCTCACCTCCTCCCCCTGATTCTCCCCACCCTCCCCAATCCCCCACCCCCACCCCCCCCCCTGGCTCCCCTGCTCTCCCCATTTCTCACCCTCCCTCTTGGCTCTCCACCTCCCTCTGATTCTCCTCCCCCTCTTGGACTCTCTCACCCCCTCCAACTCCTATCGCCCTCACTCCTCCTACCTCCATCTACCCTCTCCTTGATATCCTAAACCTTCATTACACACATGAAAACGGAGGATGGTGGAAGCAGCCTCTTGGTTGAGTGGGTGAGACGCCCCGGGCCATACACCCCGCTAGCCTCCCTCACCTCCTCCCTCACCACTCACACACTCCTTCACCACTCACACTCCCTCATCACTCACACTTCCTCCCTCACCACTGTGTATTATCCTAGTGAATACTCGAAATCAAAGTACCGTATATATAATCCTACGTCATTTGTTGTTATAGTTGTCAGTTCATGTTTTACACACTGTCAATTCCGATTGCAAAATGATATATATTGACCTTCGTGCGTCACCAACTGGAAAAAATGTCCATTAAAGTCAAAAAACGCTGCATTTATAATTTTCAAAATACTAAGGATGGAAAACTTGCCTAAATAAATGTAAAGTTTTAAGGTGGGAAACGTGATTAAATACTAAAACAATATTAATATCATGACAACATAATGAGCTCATGAGACTGAAATAATCAACCTCGTGGGTATAGTTATTAGTCGTCGGTGACAATAATTACAAGCTTTAAATAATTCTTCGCACTTCAGTAATTATTGCCATGAAGAACGATGAAGCAGTTTTGTGTGTGTGTGTGTGTGTGTGTGTGTGTGTGTGTGTGTGAGAAGGTTGTGGTCGACTGGATGTTGCTACTGATAAACACTGGTGAAGGTAGAGGCTAAGAATGTGAGCCGGGTGCAGCATCATGTTGGTGAGGGGAGAGAGAGAGAGAGAGATCTTAGCTGTTGAAGGCTCTTAGTGAGAAGCTGTGTACAAGACTCCTTCTAATACTGAAAATAATATGGTGTAACTGTTCCCCATGTTCAGTCGTCTAAAGGAATGTTGTCAATATTTCCAGAACCTTTCAACTAGGAATGGTATCCGGCAACTTTTATTTGTTGAGATGAACCCGATTCTGTGAAATAGTAACATAAATCTATTAATAAGCGCTTAAGAAGTTTTTCATAAAAATATTGTAAGAAGAAATCATCTAGTTAAAATTTTTGTATATTTTGAAAAGAAATAATATGTGGAGTTATATTTGGACGTCAAAATGAAAAGGTATACATTAATTGCGTTGATGTGGTGTTGATGTAGTGGTGGTGATGTGGTGTTAATGTGTTGATGTAGTGGTGGTGATGTGGTGTTAATGTGTTAATGTAGTGGTGGTGATGTGGTGTTAATGTGTTGATGTAGTGGTGGTGATGTGGTGTTAATGTGTTGATGTAGTGGTGGTGGTGATGTGGTGTTAATGTGTTGATGTAGTGGTGGTGGTGATGTGAATAATAATGTTGATGTAGTGGTAGTGATATGATATTAATGTATTTGATGTAGTGGTAGTGATGTGATGTTGATGTAGTGGTGATGTGGTGTTAATGTGTTGATGTAGTGGTGGTGATGTGGTGTTAATGTGTTGATGTAGTGGTGGTGGTGATGTGGTGTTAATGTGTTGATGTAGTGGTGGTGGTGATATGGTGTTAATGTGTTGATGTAGTGGTGGTGATGTGGTGTTAATGTGTTGATGTACAGTAGTGGTGGTGATGTGGTGTTAATGTGTTGATGTAGTGGTGGTGATGTGGGTCGACCATGACAAATCCACCATAACTTACAACGATTTTACCCAGATAGTTACGGTACGGTCATTTAGTACATGACCACAGTATTCTATAGGATCGTTAACAACTTACGACCACCTGCAGTTTAGACACCTCAGCTATTTTCACCTGAAGATTAACCATTTTAACGGTACCTAGGAGGGTTAGGTTGGCTTAAGTTAGGTTGGCTTAGGTTAGGTTGGCTTAAGTTAGGTTGGCTTAGGTTAGTTTAGGTTATTAGGATAGGTTAGAATAGGTTAGGTTGGGATGAGTAGGGTTACGTTAGGTTAGTTTAGGTTATTAGGATAGGTTAGAATAGGTTAAGTTAGGGTAGATTAAGTTAAAATTATGTCAGGATAGGTTAAGTGTCTAATCTCTGTTGATCCACAATTTATTTAACGATCTATTATAGAATATGAATTTTAATAACATTTGAAGAAGTTTCGTAATCTTCAGCTGCACTGAGATCCTTCATATACGGGAGGTCACCATGACGGCCTGTGAGTCCTTACATACAAAAGATCATAACAAGTATATGTCTTAAATTACTGATACACTGAAGGGTCAAAGTGGCCGTCGAGTGAATGGATGAGGGAAACAACGAAGGAGAGGAGGATGATGGTGATAAAAAAGAAAGAGAATGAAAGACAAAACACCACCTTAGGAAACACCACACACGACTGGAAAAAATAAAAGAACTGGATCTATCTATTATTACTAAGAGATAGAGCTGAAGCATGAGTGACAGCAGTTCAAGTACAGTCATCCATCGTCTCAGAAACGTCCGTGATTCACCTGGCATCACGGACTGAGAAGAATATCACGGACGTCGGTTTGGGGAAGCAACTGTGACTGGCATCACGGACTGAGAAGAATTTCACGGACGTCGGTGTGGGGAAGCAACTGTGATTCTAACTCGTCGGGAACATCTTCAAGACACTGGTTACAAGTTTGGAAGGTCCCGAGAGAGTGCAGCAACCACACGCGGTCACTTCCCTCCCCCTGCACGCACCTCCCACACACACACACTGCGGTTGTTGCGGCCACTTGTGAGAGCATCTCGAGTGACCGCACGGTGAGGGATAACAGATGAGTGACAGCAAGGTGAGGGACAACAACCGAGTAACTGCACGATAACGGACATCAGCTGAGTGACCGCATGGTGAAGGACAACACAGGAGAAGAGCGAGAGGAAGACAAGGAAGATGAAAGTAAGGACGAGGGATGCCACAGACCTTAGAAGGAGGGTAAAAGATGGAGGAAGTGAAGTATGGAATAAAAGTAGACACAAATATCGAAATAAAACTAGAAACAGGAGACACAGGAGCACAGGGAAGAAGGGAAGAAAGGGTGGGAGAGGAAGGAAGAAAAGACCAAATGCACAAAACCAAAAAGAGAAGAGTGTTAATGACAAGAGGATTTTACGGACCCCCGGAAGCTGAGAAATAGGAGCTTGGTCGTTAACTATTCCCAACATTGACCTACACGGGACCACCACACCGTCTAAGGCCTTTTTAGCAACATAGTCAGTTTTCATGCCAACAGTTGCAATAACAAGAAGTACAAGACGATGTAAGATTTCGTGTCACTCCTGCAAGAAATTATACCTTTCTACGTCTATAACTACAAGAGAAACTAGACTACAATGCAAGATTTTAACATTACGCCTCATAATAAATAATTTTACTTCCCCATGTTAACAGCGGCCATAACAGGGTGAATATAACACAATATAATGACTAATATGTGTACACGTTTACCTGCCATACTCCCTGTGGGTCTCAAGTGCTGTACAGTTATATAATGGTTCTCCTGTGTAATGTATAGAACTTTTGTTGTTGTTGACGCGGTGCCTGCCACCTGTGAAGGAGGGTCAGGCCAGTGTACTGAAGCAACTCTCTCTCTCTCTCTCTCTCTCTCTCTCTCTCTCTCTCTCTCTCTCTCTCTCTCTCTGTTATTTCTCCCTTTACTCTCCCTTACTCAATTGTTTGGCACTGTGCTTGAGTATGATTTAATGAATTTTCATACCAAATTTATTAAATACATACTTACGTGTGAGTGAGTGAGTGAGTGTGTGTTGGTGTGTGTACGTGTAATAATAATAATAAACGGTTTATTAATAGAGTTGCAGCCGGTGGCTGAAAATATGTAGACTTACATTTGATTTAGACATAATGATATAATATGCATTAAATACATTTACAGGGCTGTACAGTACATAAATCAGGAGTTGTTTATTATTTTAACAATAGATGTGATGGTGCTGTTCTTATATCTATCGGTGTGGGCTCTTATGGGCTGAATTTTGTTGTAGTGGCGGACTGCGCGACTTGGGTAGGGGGGCTGCCGGTGGCAGGAGGTAGCGATGACGAGGGTGGTGCATTAGTTGGCTGCCAAACCTTTCCAGTCCTTGGTGGTGGAGGTCACTGAGGGATCGCATTTCCAGGGTGGAGAGAGTGTTGGTGTAGCCGGATTATTCTGCGCCGAGCATGATTCTGCAGGCCCTTTTCTGTACCTTCTCTAGCTGACGTTGTTGGGTGGAGTTGAGAGGAGACGACCAGGCTGGTGACGCATACGTTAGTTTGGGGAGAATAAAGGCGTTGCAGATGGTCCTCAGCTCTGGCGTGGGTGTCCCAAGTGACCGAAGTCGTCGTAGCATGTAGAGACGGTACGAGGCAGCCTTGACTGTGTTATTTACATGGGCCTTCCAGTCAAGTTTGTTGTCTATAGTTACACCCAGGAGTTTGGCAAACTGCACCAGCTGGAGAGGATGGGCACCCACTGTCACTGCTGGGGCTTGTACTGGAGTGGTGGCGGTATTGATGTGCATGACTACGGTTTTGGTGTGGTTGATGGTGACGTGTGTGTGTGTGTGTGTGTGTGCGCGCGTGCTACTTCAACGGATATAACATTATACTGTATACACGTAGAGACGCCCACAAACCCGTCCATACACAAATAACGGCCCCTGAAACTCCCTCAACAACACCCTTAGAGGCACCAGAGCGTAACTTGTACACCAATGAGGCAACACCCAGCTGTCCCACATCCCCAAGATGGTCGGCCAGTCAGGGGTGAGGCGCTGGACTCTCACACTTGAGGTGAGGAGGATCACTCTGGCCTGACGCAAGGGAAACTGGGCCACGCTGGGAGACACAGACGAGACAATTATACTGTACACTATGTCCCTGTATACTAAGACAACTCTATTCATCATGGCAACCCTGTACCCTATGGCAACCCTGTACCCTATGGCAACCCTGTACCCTATGGCAACCCTATACCCTATGGCAACCCTGTACCCTATGGCAACCCTATACCCTATGGCAACCCTGTACCCTATGGCAACCCTGTACCCTATGGCAACTCCCTATACCCTATGGCAACCCTGTACCCTATGGCAACCCTGTACCCTATGGCAACCCTGTACCCTATGGCAACTCTGTACCCTATGGCAACCCTGTACACTATGGCAACCCTGTACCCTATGGCAACCCTATACCCTATGGCAACCCTATACCCTATGGCAACCCTGTACCCTATGGCAACCCTGTACCCTATGGCAACCCTGTACCCTATGGCAACCCAGTACCCTATGGCAACCCTGTACCCCATTGGAAGATTTGCTCACTTGAAACATCATTGCAACGACGTAATTTTGACAACAACTTACTGGTATGTGGCAACACTTGTAGCGACACATAACCACAAGAATGGCAAGACCTGAGCAAGTATCATGTGTCCAGAGGCTGTGGTTGGTGTTCCCTGGGCAGGTGACGGAGGCGTAACGTGGCATCATCTTCACCACCACCGCCACCCTCTCGCTCTAATACCCCTCCCCCCTCCCTCCCTCTCTCTCACCCCTTTTCAAATAACCTCTTACTTCTACTCTCTCCTTCCCTTACCCCCCCCATCCCTACTCTTGCAAATAACCTCCTCTGGCACCATCCCCCTACCCCATCCTCCTCCCAGGGCCCGACCTCCATTCGTCCGTGAAAGGTCAAGTTCAGTGTGGTCAGATTTTTTTTTTTTGCTCTCTCTCTATACAGGAAGGGATGGAGGGGACTTGTTTCAGAAGCCGGATGAGTGGGCGAGTGTAATGAGAGGAGATTACCACACGACAGAGTACAACCCTGACACGAGTCCATCTCCACGAGGGTAAAATGTCACTCTTCAAGTACACTCTCAACCTAACCTAACCCAAGGAAGTGAATCACGGGGATTGGACCTGAACACCTCTTTATCAACACGTCTGGTCTAGTGACGTTATCTAGGCCAGGTAACTACAGGTCGTCGTCATCCTCCTCGGCGACGTGTTACCGGGGACATGGAGAGGTGAAGAGATGTATCACGGTTACCCATCACCGTCAGTCTTCCCACCATTAAGGTACAGATTGTTAAAGCTTCGTGCGCTATAAGACCCGCTCATGTGAGAACCCATATAAATAAATTCCCACAAAAACGCTGACACCATGTTTATAATGACGTCTAAATTGTACCGAGTTGTATTACTTCAGGAGAAAACTGATCTTATGTAGCGGCGTTGAGAATCTGGGCTGAGATGACCTAGACAAGGAGAAACTGCCCCGCTGGATCTAGCAAGTCACGGGCCCGGGGTAAACAGAGGTGGTGGTGGGAAGGCACGGTCACCGCCACACACCCTCAACACTCATCCCTCACACCCTCAACACACACACCCTCAACACACACACCCCTCACACACTAAACACACCATTCACCCTCAACACTCACCCCTCACACCCTAAACACTCTCTTCCTCACCACTCACCCTTCACACCCTCAACACACACACCCCTCACACCCTCAACACACATCCCTCACACCCTCATCACACACACACACTCCTCACCCTCACCACACACCCCTCACCCTCACTACACACCCCTCACCCTCACCACACACCCCTCACCCTCACCACACACATCACCACAGTATCCCTGAAACATACCAACAATATCTGCTAAGAGTACTAGAAACTTTAGACCCAAAAACCTCTTTATAAAATGTCTGTATATCCAATGTCATTTGACTGGAATCAGACAAAAGTGACAACATTAAAGTCTGAGCGAAGTGAAACTATCATCCACCTTGTGTACAAACATGGCAGCCCACAACCCAGACCGTCTCTATTTGTGCCTCCCAGTCTTGAGTCAACAATGACGCTGTCATCTTTCTTTCGTCCTAAAACAAATCCAGGCGGTGTTTCTTAAGTCAACATTTGCGGCGTGGACATTCTTTCCGACTAGAACTCCGTGTAAAACAAAGCCGTGTCACAACACACTCGAGTGAACAAGAATTTTGTAATAATCGACGCTGTAACTGAGGGTGTCATCCAGCGGCCTCTGGACACCAGCCTCTACCAGTCACCGCCGCTCAGGAAGGTACACGCCAGCGTGTGAACGGGGACTATCGAGACGCTCCGGGTGTGGTCGTAGCCTACTTGGACAGGTCGTGCTGCTCCCACTGTTGTGTACCTCCTGTTAATTTAACTTCTCACTCAGTCCGCTTGAGTTACGTGGTGTGACTCACGTGAGGAAGGTGCAGGAGGCTGAGGGGTGACTTGTACAACAACACACAGTAGCTGGGGGCAAACCAGGTCGTCACGCCCGGGGACGACGGTGCTGGGACACGCATGGTAGTGAGGTGAGAACGGCATACAGGTACAGTACATAGGCAGTGGTGTGGTGCGCAGGTATTAGAATATATATATATATATATATATACGATAAATTCTTAGCTTTCGTCTTTATTCAAGACATCTTGAATAAAGACGAAAAGTGTTTCATTGTGTGATCTACATGAAATATATATATATATATATATATATATATATATATATATATATATATATATATATATATATATATATATATATATATATATATATATATATATATATATATATAGAGAGAGAGAGAGAGAGAGAGAGAGAGAGAGAGAGAGCAATAATCCTCAACCGAGATTCAAACTTACGACACCACCACCACCAGTCCCACCCAGCCACACGTCACGCCCACAAAACTGGCACTTCCCGCCACTCCGCTGTTCTCACGCTGACCATCATTAACAACTATCTTGCAAATGTCTACCTGTTCATCAACCTTAATCAACTCCTGGTGAGACGTGTTGGCCAAACAATTTCAAGCACATCACCTCAGCGGAGTAACACGACAACTTCCCACCCCTCACTATAAATTCTTGACTCTGTACTTAGATTTTAAAGTGCCTTCGTGGACTTGACAATGGAATATTTTTTTCTCAGAATTTTCACTCAAACTTTTGTACTTAATACTTACCATCCTACTATTGACGTAACAAGCAAAGGAATGCTATGGGTTTATTTAGTAAACAGCAAGTAGGCGGTGACTCGGCTTTTTCATGAAGTTACAAAAACATCAATGATATTAGCAGGAAGGAACCTCTGAGTACTCCCATAGTTCAGTAGATTTGTTGTCAATTCATAAAATATGCAAAAGGTGGTTGAGCCCACGGCATACTTCTTATTTCCTAAGAAAACTCAAAATCGTCTTCGCCTTGATCCGCCGCCACCTAAGTTTGGGGGAAAACGTGAAAGAAAACACGCACCATCGTTAAGAGAGGAGTCATTGTATATATTACTGTACCAACTTTAACGCGACTTTCACGCTGTTTGCTCACGTGGAAATATCTAGTTAATATTGTAAGTGAATGGTAAGACTTTACATTAATACACCAATCATTTAGTAATATGCGTCATCATCCAGAGAAACTCCCTAAGTAAAAGTAAGGTCGGACACTGACAAAAAACCCCACAGCTAACGCCACTTACCACAGCAGCTTCAGCACGCTGGAGTCTTATGATTTCTACTCTTAAGTTCTCCCAACTGTCGTATTTTTGGAGCTGACGGTACAAGCCCTTACCCTTGCAGCTCCTTGAATCATAAATAATATTCGATTACTATTGATATATCGCAAATAGATACATATGAAACTGTTAAACACACCCAGTTCTGATTCACTTCAACGCTGAATTTAATGTCTGTAAAGATATAATTGCTTGAAAACATGGCATTGGAGGAGATATTCTAAATTGGATTAGGGCGTGGTTACAGGACTGGACACAACGAGTAAGCATTTGCGGCACTAAATCCGATTGGAGTAACGTCACTAGTGGAGTACCCCAGGGCTCAGTACTTGGACCATTATTGTTTATTATATACGTAAACAACATAGATATCGGCGTAGACAGCAACATAAGTAAATTTGCTGATAACACTAAAATAGGGCGAGTAATTAAAACTGACGAGGACTCCGCAAAACTAGAGGAAGACCTAAAAAAAAATTTCGAATGGTCTGAAAATGGCAAATGAAATTCAATGTGGACAAATGTAAAGTACTTAGCCTAGGAGATGTAAACAGAGAAACCTGATGAGCAACGATGTTATAGAGAAATCTGACTGTGAGAAAGATCAAGGAGTAACGATACGTAGGAATCTTAAGCCAAGTAAACAATGTGTATTTGTTCGAAACAAGGCTAACACAGTAATTGGGTTAATACAAAGGAGTGTATAGTTACAAGACTAGCGAGGTCATCCTAAAACTATATCTTGCGCTTGTGAGACCTCACTTGGATTACGCAGTTCAGTTCAGTTCTGGTCACCGTACTGCAGAATGGATATAGAATCCATAGAAAGAATTCAGAGGAGAATGACAAGACTAATCCCGGGCATATGGAGCCTTGAGTACAGAGACAGGTTAAAGCATCTTAATTTACACTCCCTCGAGAGACGTAGAGTGAGGGGCGATATGATAGAGGTGTATAAATGGAAGTCAGGGCTAAACAACGGGGACACTACGAAGGTACTCAAACTATCCAACACTAGTTTTAAAATGGACAAATTTAGATTTAGGCGCGAAAGAGATAAACGTTGGTTTGGAAACAGAGTAGTGGACGAGTGGAATAAGTTACCAAACATCGTCATTAACTCGAATACGCTGGATAGCTTCAAACATAGGTTGGATGGATTATGAGTAATAGGGGTTGGGTGTAAATGGGACTGCCCTGTATGGGCCAATAGGCCCGCTGCAGTTTCCTCCATTCTTATGTTCTTATGTGTGAAAAAAAAGTTTAACAAAGAAAATTTATCGTCGAAGTCACAAACACATTCATGATTTCGGAGAACACATTCAGCAATACTTCTATTTTCGCTAATTATTACGTATATCAAGACAAATGACAAACAATACAACAACGGAAACAGTCATATCTTTAGTATTATCATCGTTTAGGTCATCCAGCGAATTTTAGGGGGTTTGGTGGGGCGAAGCTCCGGTTAGATTAGGTTCCATTAAGTTATGTTAGATTAGTTTGGATATTTAAACACAGGGATGACAGAAACTATAATTTTACCAAATATTTAGATATTAAAATAAGCAATAACGTGAACCATAATTGGGTATCATTAACAGTTTTATGTGGATTTATTTGTGATATAGAATAATAATTAATCGGTTATATAATGAGCAGCAAGGTGGGCGGGTCTTGTACCGTCAGCTAAAACTCCCTGACTACAGTCATTATACTGCAGCTGACTACAACACGCCTGTTATATGATCACACTGGAGATGTCAAGCCTTCACCTTAACAACAAGTGTCCCGTGATGGGTGGAAGAGATGATGGTATAAGTACTAAGACTCAGGGTGTAGGAACAACACTATAAGGTACTCACCATTGGTGGCCATCACTGCCAAGACCTCGCCGCCACGAGCCTCCAGGGAGATGCCGTCCAAGAGATGGGTCCGCCCACCACGCCCATGCGTCTCGTACACCAGCCCACGGACCTGAAGGTGGGGGCCCTTGATGCCCATGCCGCCCTCCTCTGGCCAGGGGTTGTCGCGGGGGAAGAGCTTATCGTTGAGCATGGGCGGCTCCCGGTAAGCTGTCCCGTCCGGGGGCTGTTTGGGACCAGGGGAGTAGTGCTGGTGAATGTTGTGGGCGTGCAAGCGGTGGGTGGTGGTGGGGTAGTTGTTGGTGGTGGTGGGGTAGTTGTTGGTGGTGGTGGGGTAGTTGTTGGTGGTGGTGGGGTAGTTGTTGGTGGTGGTGGGGTAGTTGTTGGTGGTGGTGGGGTAGTTGTTAGTGGTGGTGGGGTAGTTGTTAGTGGTGGGGTTGCTGTTGGTGGGGTAGTTGTTGTTGTTGGTGGGGTTGTAGGTGTAGGAGGACAGGTGTGAGTTGGGTGCCAGTGTGGAGGTGTTAATGCGGTTAGTGGTGGAGTGGTGAGGGGTGGTGAAGGGGTAGTGTGAGGGCGAGGGGTACTTGGTACTCGGGTAGGGGGGGTACTGTGAGGTGTGGTTGGGAGAGGCGTAGGAGAAGCGAGAGTACCCGGAGGTCTTGTGTGAGGGAGGTGAGAGTACGGGGGAGGGTTTGTGTGTGGAGGGCAGGGGGCGGTAGGGCAGTGGGAAGGAGTTGGAGGTGGTGGGGGAGGGGAGGGCGGGAGGGAAGGAACGAGCAGGGAAACTCTTTAGCCGAATGTACTCCATTATGTTGATACAAGAGACTGAGATGAGAGGCAACCTGAAGATAACTGTGCTATCTCGTCAGTATCGTCAGCAGTCACGTGTGTTGTGGTAGACAGTGTGGTGCTGTGGTGCTGCACGTCATCACGAGGGTAAGAAACACCAGTTAAAGTTATTGTTTACAGTCCGCATCACACTGTGTCCTCGTTGTTAACAGTACACCACAATTCTTGTAAATCACTACACTTTCTCACTTAAAACTCCCAACTCCCAACACAGGATTAAGTCACTTCAAGACACCATCAACAACACAGTACCGGGAACAACTCGCTCTCCTCCACGTAACTCAGTGTGGCTTCTTTAACTGACATCAAAACACAATGTTTCTCATAAGAGGTCAGGAGATGTGGTCATCACACGGCACAGAAGGCAGGGAGACACAGGGTAGTGCCTCCGTGGTGATGACTGGAGGGACGTCGGGACACACACTCACACCCAACGACGGTCCGCTAGACACTGCCAGTGACAAACTAACTCGAACGCTCCGCGGCCCCCGGCCCGGTCCCGGCTCATCCTCAGTTCCCACCGCCCCATAACCAATCCATTTTAGTTTCACGACACACGCTCACACCTCCCTCACACTCCCACACGACCTATCACATGTACACACCGAGGTATGCTTGTCAAGCATTACATGTGTCTTTCACAGTGACTCGGGAAGATTAACTCTCCTAATACTTGTGACATGGCAAGAGTTTCCAGAGCTTTACCTGAGCTAATGATTGTTTCTCCCATTAAAGATGGCAATAAAGGCGGCTTTTTATTCCTCATAAGCACTAATAACTGTTTATGAGGCAGTTAAACTATGTTAATGACCAGCCACACTGTCTATCAGGGATACATTAGGCAGTACTGAATATATCGTGTATATTGGAGTGTAGAGACAACAACTAAGGTCACACACACACAGGTGATCCCCGAGATGGCGTCATACTTATACCTAGACTATCATAACAAAAAATACTGGAGATACGTGAGAACTCATCTAACTGGTTCACTCACAAGATGGCGTCAGAGGTGCACGTAGACTACCAAAACAGACTCGCTGGGAGAACACAAACTCTCGACACACAGTAACAATTATGTCTTCGTGTTATGTCTTAAAATTGACTTCATCAAAGGAAAAGGCCGTTCGTGTCCGTCTGTCTTTATGTCACTGTGAAGACTTTTGTTATTAACACACTTCACCTAAGATCGTTGAACAAGTATTAATTATTTAATGTTGCTACGGCTTATGTTCCTGTCAACACTTGTGATTTTAGGCTCAAATGATGGTGTTATTATTATTATCATTAGACAGAGCAGCCCACCAGCCATCAACCAGGTAGTAGTGTCAATGATAAATAACCCTTAAAGCCTCTAAATGATTTAATCTCGTGGTCTATAACGAATGGGACAATTAAACCGAGTAGTTGTGGTTAATATGTGTGTGTGTGTATTGTTAACATCTGTAGTGAAGATTGACACTAAATTTATTATTTACTGTTCGGAGGTGAGGGGGGCGATAAAGGCCTCACGCAGTAAATCTACAACGGTGCCATACGTTGAGAGACGGTATGGTTCTTCTGGGCCCGTCACTCACTCTTCCCTCATCCTCTCGTCCCCACTGTCACCCCCTTTCACCCCCTCCTCCCCCTACTCTCAACCCCCTACTCTCACCCCCTACTCTCACACCGTCCTCCCCCACTCACCCCATCTCACCCCCACCTCCCCTACTCCCCACTCTCACCCCTACTCTCACCCCCCACTCTCACCCCCCCTCTCACCCCCTACTCTCACCCTCTACTCTCCACCGTCCTCCCCACTCTCACCCCTACTCTCACCCCTACTCTCACCCCCACCTCACCCCCCACTCTCACCCCCCCTCTCTCACCCTACTCTCACACCGTCCTCCCCCACTCTCACCCCTTCTCTCACCCCCTACTCTCACCCCCTACTCTCCCACCCCCACCCCTCACCCCCACTCCTCACCCCACTCTCCCCACCCCCTTCTCTCACCCACTCTCACCCTCTCACCCCCACCCCTCACCCCACTCTACCCCCACTCTCACCCTCTCTCTCACACCGTCCTCCCCCACTCTCACCCCTCTCTCACCCCCTACTCACCCCCTACTCTCACCCCCACCCTCACCCCCACTCTCACCCCCCACTCTCCACCTCCCTCTCTCCCCCCCCCTACTCTCACCCCCACCCTCCCCCCACTCTCACCCCACTCACTCTCTCTCGTCCTCCCCCACTCTCACCCCTTCTCTCTCCCCCTCTCCCCTCACCCCCCACCCTCACCCCCACTCTCACCCCACTACCCCTACTCTCACCCCCCTACTCTCACCCCCACTCTCACCCCCCTCACCCCCATCTCACCCCTCCACCCTCACCCCTACCCTCACCCCTCCTCTCACCCATACCTCACCCCCACTCTCACCCCCACTCTCACCCCTCTCACCTCCCTCCTCACCCTCCACCCTCACCCCTACCCTCACCCCCACCCTCACCCCCCTCTCACCCCATCTCTCACCCCACTCTCCTCTCACCCCTCTCACCCCTCTCTCACCCCCCTACTCTCACCCCATACTCTCACCCCCCTCTCACCCCCTACTCTCCACCCCCCTCTCACCCCCCTACTTTCACCCCCACTTTCACCCCCTCCCTCACCCCTACTCTCACCCCCATACTCTCATCCCCTCTCACCCCCATACCCTCACCCCCACCCTCACCCCTACTCTCACCCCTCTCACCCCCTCTCTCACACCCTACTCTCACCCCCTACTCTCACCCCATACTCTCCACCCCTCTCACCCTATTCTCCCCCTACTCTCACCCCCACTCTCACCTCCACTGTCACCCCCACCCTCAGCCCCACCCTCACCCCCTACTCTCACCCCCTATCTCTCACCCCTACTCTCACCCCCTCTCACCCCCCTCTCTCTCACCCCAGGGAGGACTATCAACCCGCTAACAGGTACTGTACTTATAACGCTAATTACATACATACATACATACATACATACATACATACATACATACATACACAGTACCGTTCGCGCCAAAGCCACCTTATAATTTTGCTAGAGAGACATTGACGTTTTATTCAAGTAGTTTCTATATTTTATGGTAGAGTAAAGTTGGAGTGTTTTATATTCCCTTGAACACACACACACACACAACACACACACACACACACACACACACACACACACACACACACACACACACACACACACACACACACAAGTTATCGAAAGTTTAGTTAAGGTTGTCTTGGATCACCTGAAGAATCTCTAACCTAGCATATTTCACCTAAAGACGTCACGGAAGGAGGGGGTCATCAGTGGGGGTGCCATAAGAGGGAGGGGGCCAACAGTGATGACGCCATAAGAGGGAGAGAGGCCACTGCGGTGAGGCCATAAGAGGGAGGAGTCATCAGTGGGGTGTCATAAGAGGGAGGGGTCATCAGTGATGACGTCATAAGAGGAGGAGTCATCAGTGGTGAGGTCATAAGAGGAGGGGTCATCAGTGATGACGCTGCAAGAGGGAGAGGTCATCAGTGGTGAGGCCTGGGCAAGAGGAGGAGTCACTGTGGGGGGTGTCATAAGAGGAGGGTCATCGCGATGACGTCATAAGAGGAGGGGTCATCAGTGGTGACGTCATAAGAGGGAGGAGTCATCAGTGGTGACGTCCTAAGAGGGAGGGGTCATCAGTGGTGACGTCATAAGAGGGAGGGGTCCAAAAGATTTGTAATGTTAGTGATGATATGAAGTCTGTCGTAAGGTGTACATGTAGGTCAATTATTACGTAGAAATACACCATATGTATTTCTTAAATGTATATAAAGGTGAGTGGTTGATAATATAGCTGCTACTGATGAAATTAGTGACAGTAGGTTTTTATGTAATGTGTCTGATGGGAATTAGTGTTTTATAATATGGCTGTGACTTAATAACTATGGTCTACAATATATCTATAATCAATATGGCTAAAGGAAACCGTTTTATAATATGACTTAATCAATAACAAAAAATAATACTATAGCTAAATAAAGTATTAGAATATAGATGTTCCTTAATGACAATAAGACCAAATGATAATAAACACGTAACACAATATATCTCTTAGACTGACCTGGTTAAATATAGCGCCGTGTTGCCTGGAGCGGCGGGACTGACGGGACACGAGGGACATCTGTGAGCCAGCGAGTTTATTGAAGCCTCGACCACCACCAGCGGCGGCAGCGGCGGCAGCAGCAGCACGACGCTCACGGTAGTACACATCTGACCCCAGCAAGTTGGCCTCACTGGAGCTCTGTGGTGAGGACGGTAGAGAAAAATAGTTGTGACAGTGATTCACTTTCTTTTTTATCTTTCTTTTGTCTTTATTTATTCCATTACTTATATATCGTCTTGACTCCTCTTCCACTTTTGTGTACGAGTATCTCCAGGAATAGGGTTAAATTGAGAGCAAAATAGGGACTGGAAAGACAATAAGTAGAAGTCCTTTTGTACTGTTGAAATAGTGTGTTGAAGGAGAGAGAGAGAGAGAGAGAGAGAGAGAGAGAGGTCAGAATCATTACAGTCAACGCCATCAGCACTTAGTCATCAAGCTCTCGCCTCCCCACATCCTGATTGGCTGCTGTGAGAGGCAGAGGGTGACTGACTACCTCCCTGTTAGTAGCCGTCACCAAACAATGACACACTCAGCTACTGTCAGTTTTGGTCCTGTGTAAATCATTGTCGGTGGTGGTATGTGGTAGTGGTAGTGATAGTGATGGTAATGGTGATAGTGGTAATGGTGGTAGTGATGGAAATGATGGTGGCGTAAACAGTGGTGGTGAATTTTGTGGTGACGATAGTGATGATGATCTTTGTAATGAGGGTGATGGTGAAGATAGTGATAACAGTACAGATGACAGTGGACTCCCAAAACAGCTACTCTACAGCCATTTAAAGATAAGCTAACGTAGTGCTGACTAACAACGGAAAAAGACCAAGAAGTGCTAAATCGACACCCGGAAACCATCACCCTACACCATGACACCTGGAAAAATGGCACACTAGATGCAGCCCTCCACACATAAAAAAAAAACCTCTGTCGCCGCCCCTCCCGCACTAGATGTAGCCCACCACACATACAACCTTCGTGAACGACCCTGACGAACCCGTATTGACATCTCGAGTCACTTTAGAGTTAACAATGGAAAACGACACCAATAAAAAGTTTCCCAACATTTCGTTATAATCACCTCCAAGTGACAGCAGAGACAGAGACAGAGAGAGAGAGAGAGAGTAGTGATGATGACGGTAAAGATGAAGAAGATAAATTAGGTCCAGTGTTTATCATAATTCTTATAAGAGGGAACGTCAGTGAGAGGTCGTGAGTGAAGGCTGTGTTAATCATGATATAGGGAGACATTGTGTACTGAAGGTGAGAGAGTAAAGCGGCTGATAGTGGGATATTATTGTTTGTAGGAGATGGAGAGGCAAAAGGTTAGCATTTACCAGCTGTGTGTGATGACTGTTAGGTGGTATGCTGGGGCTGGGTGCAGGGGGGCTGGGTGTAGGAGAGTTGGGGGCTGAGTATTGGGGTCTGGATAAAGTGATTGAGTGAAGGGGGCTAAGTGCAGACATTATGAGAACAATAATGGCTTAAGATAGATTGTAATTAAGACAGACAGACAGACAGATCAAAACACTATACATTGAGGTACTAATAACAATTAGATACATTAAATAAAGGAACCAACATGACCATATATAGAAGATTTAACAGAAAATTCGTAACACCATAATTCATCAAAGGACGAATGCACCACGAGTCATCAGTATACTCAAGGTGTTAACTCATTATACTCGGGGGGTTAAGTCATCGTACTCAAGGGATTAAGTCATTGTACTCAGGGGGTTAAGTCATCGTACTCAAGGGATTAAATCATCGTACTCAGGGGGTTAACTCATTGTACTCAGGAGGTTAAGTCATCGTATTCAATGGTTCCAGTTGTTCGGTACTGAGTCGAGTCATGCGTGTGGTTCAGTAGAATGGGGGAGAGAGGATGAGGTGGTCCCTGTGAGAGAGAGAGAGAGCCATCTAATGCGAGAAATAACAGACTTACAGATAGCGAGGATGATTGAGAGTAACGGATAATGCAATAATGTTAATAAGGCAAACTATTTCAACAACTGAGACAGACAGACAGACAGGCAGACAAACAGAAACCAGCTTTTTTTTTTAGTGTCTTCGATTATGCTCCCTCACAGTATCTTACTCGACAAAATACTACTGGACAAAATACTATTGGACAAAATACTATTGGACAAAATACTATTGGACAAAATACTATTAGACAAAATACTATTGGACAAAATACTATTGGACAAAATACTATTGGACAAAATACTATTGGACAAAATACTATTGGACAAAATACTATTGGACAAAATACTATTGGACAAAATGCTATTGGACAAAATACTATTGGACAAAATACTATTGGACAAAATCTTACTGGACGAAAAACTACTGGACAAAATACTACTGGACGAAAAACTACTGGACAAAATGCTATTGGACAAAATGCTATTGGACAAAATCTTACTGGACGAAAAACTACTGGATTAGAATGGTAGTTTGTGTATTGGGTCTGACTATGTATATATGTGTCTTTCTGTGTCCTTTTACCTGTCCGTCTGTCTCTATGCCTTTGCTGTCTGTCTCTGCGTCTGCCTGTCTGTCTGTTTGTGTTTCTGTGTTTCTGTCTGTGCCTTTATCTTACTTGGTTTATATCTCTTTGTCTATCTCACTGTTTACTTGTCTGTCTGTTTCTTTATCTTTCACTGTATATTTTTGTCATTGTCTTTCCTTGTCTGTTTCTGTGTGTGTGTGTGTGTGTGTGTGTGTGTGTGTGTGTGTGTGTGTGTGTCTCCAGCTCACCTTAACCTTGGGGTCCCTGGTGGCGGGTGGTGGGTTCCAGTCTCTGGCCGCCAGCAGGTCAGGGTTACTCTTACTCCTAGTGTACCTGTCCCCTCGGCCGATGGGTGACGCCCCTCCTTCTCTTCCTCTTCCTCCTCCTCCTCCTCCTCCTCCTCCCCCTCCTCCTCCTCCGCCTCCGCCACCGTCATCGCTCGAGTCGTAGCCACTGCTGCCGTCGCGTCCTGCCAGAGTTGGAGGGAAAACCCGAGGTAGTCCGAACTTGAGGTAGGTAAACATGTTTGATCCCAACTCGCTCTTGGGGCCATACCTGCAACACAGAGAGAGTGTATGTGTGTTAGTTGCTCATTACGGGGACCTGTACCAGCAGGCAATACACAGAAGAGAGTGAGTCTCAGCTGCATGTTAAGAGGATCTTTACCTGCAATATAAAAAAGTTTTCGTGTCAGCAGTTTATTAATAGGACCTGCACCTGCGATGCACAGAAAGAATGCGTTCGTGTCAGGTGGTTGTAGCGGCTGTACTGTACCTGCAGAACAAAAGATCCGTACAACCTTTTCAAGGTTATCAGGATTCCTGGTGTTATGTTTTCAACTTGAACATTCACAGTTGACGACACAAGGAAAATAAGCGATTATCATTGATTTGTTTTGTGCTTACGACTCAAGAGGTTAGACCTGGAGGAACCATCAAGGATGTGTGGGAGCTGTGCCTTAAGTAAACTGTCTCCCCCCATGCAGCCAGAACTTGACTCCTTCACCTAAATATATTTTCCTGAAATTTTCTTCTTCCGTAGACAGCTGAAGGTGGCAGCAAGTGAGTCCTCCTGCCAGATGAAGTATTTTGTACACTCCCACGACGCTGAGTCGATTTCCCACTGTCTCACCTGTGTCGCACTCCCAAAGATCCCGTTTCACTTGTCGTTTACTTCGTCAGATGCTGAGACAGGAGGGAGGGGGGGGGGAGGCATTGAATTTTGAGATTGAGATAATATTTTCTTTCTCTGCGTTTGTGAGGGCAGGAGGCAGGCTGTGACCCGCCAGTGAACGATGCGAGTAAAATGGTGTCGGGTCAATCACACGATTCACTCAAACAATGTTTTCTTGGTGTACAACATAACGTGACCTGACACCGCACATTGATCCTGACCGACGAGTGTCTTCTGTTGTCACGCCAGAATTTATCTATGTGTACTCGTATCTATAGTATTAATTGATAACTAAAATGAAATAACACCTAAAAGGCGCTAGAACTCCAAGACTGGCTTATTATTGCGAAAGAATCTCCCAAGTTATTAGCAAGAATGAAAACTATGGGTCATACACTGATATAGTTTCAGTATCATTATATTTACCGCAAAAAACAACAAAGTGACGCGTAATGTGTGAAGACCTAGGCCAGGCAGGTACAGCGGTTAGCTCCTTATTAGCTTAAAATACAAACCTTCAGCATACAATAGGTATTTCATCCTCCAGCAACATGACAGAAAGCGAGAAGGGAAACATATGTTGGCTCAGTCCTGCCACTAAACCTTGCCTGTTATAAAGAAAACGTCCAGGGGTGAGAAGTCGAACCCAGCAGCTGGTTTTCAGAGGTTCACACGTTAAGCAATTATCTAAAAAGAGCCTTAGATACGCTTCTAATTGACTCACTTAAGCAAGAACACAAACTTGGAGATTAAGAAAGCTGATCGAAATTGCACTGGTCCTCCCTCACCACCAGAGGCATCCTCCACTTATCCAAAACAAATGAGGAATGAAACGCACAAAATCTCTGGGAACTGAACTCAGGCGAATAAGTGAAGATTGCTATCACGGTCTTGGGTGTAACGGGGGAGGAGGAGGAGGAGGAGGAACAGCGGGCCAGGTGATGCTCCACGCTGGCCCTCTGATAAGTGGTTTGCTTAACGTTCTCTACCTCGTACTTGGGACCCTCTTCTTCCTCCCCCTCCTCTCCCTCCTCCCCTCCTCCTCCTCCCCCTCCCCTCCCTTCCTCCTCTTCCTCCTCTTCCTCCTCCCAAATTACTACCCCGCTAATATTAAATCCGCCTTCTGTAGATGTTATAAGTCTCTCCCTATTATCATCCACCAAATATTCAGATTCACAGTTACAAGAGCAGTTACAGGTACAGGTACAAACATTTCATTATAATACACCAGTAATTCTCAGGATCGGTACAGGAGTTACGTCAATAGTTAGTTGTTACGTCATATCATCTTGTGTGAAAGGACTGGTAAGTTGATGTTCACTCGTTATTGAAAAATGTAAATCACCTTTAAATTTTTGGTTATATGAAAACAGAATATGAATAAAAGCAAAAACTAAGATGAAAAAAATATAAATGAATTATGAATGAATTAAACTAAGATCAAAGATACATAAAGAAATAATACAAGGATGAAAACAAATAAATAATTAAATTGACCTGAAAAAAAATTGAAAAAATACCACAAAAGATGAAAAAAAAAATAATACCAAGAAGAAGAAATATATGTAAATAATACGATTGTAAAAAAAAAAAAATACACGAATGATAAGAAAATAAAAATAGCAACAGTGGCACAACACACAAGACCACCTCACAAGATGTCTCCCTCAGGCAACACAGGCAGTAATACTCAGGCAACACAGGCAGTAATACTCAGGCAACACAGGCAGTAATACTCAGGCAACACAGGCAGTAACACTCAGGCGATACAGGCAGTAATACTCAGGCAACACAGGCAGTAATACTCAGGCAACACAGGCAGTAATACTCAGGCAACACAGGCAGTAATACTCAGGCAACACAGGCAGTAATACTCAGGCGACACAGGCAGCAATACTCAGACAACACAGGCAGTAATACACAGGCAACACAGGCAGTATTCCACCATTATACAATCAACATGCCGTAGAGATAAGAATTTTCCTCCTGCTTTATTCTTACGACGATCTACCGGTGTACAAGGCGTCAACTTTTGCCTCAGTCCGGGAAAATAACGTAAATAATTTGGTGTTGGTGGAATTCCTGAACCACGAGATGACGGGATGTAACCTTTTGGCGACGATGGTTTAAGCTAAGAGTATAGCCTTTTGGCGACGATGGCTTAAGCTTCGAGTATAGCCTTTTAGCGACGATGGTTTAAGCTTCCAGAATAGCCTTTTAACGACGATGGCTTAAGCTTCGAGTATAGCCTTTTAGCGACGATGGCTTAAGCTTCGAGTATAGCCTTTTGGCAACGATGGCTAAGCTTCCAGAATAGCCTTTTGACGACGATGGCTTAAGCTTCGAGTATAGCCTTTTGACGACGATGGCTTAAGCTTCGAGTATAGCCTTTTGGCGACGATGGCTTAAGCTTCGAGTATAGACTTTTGGCGACGATGGTTTAAGCTTCGAGTATAGCCTTTTGGCGACGATGGCTTAAGCTTCGAGTATAGCCTTTTGGCGACGATGGCTTAAGCTTCGAGTATAGCCTTTTGGCGACGATGGCTTAAGCTTCGAGTATAGCCTTTTGGCGACGATGGCTTAAGCTTCGAGTATAGCCTTTTGACGACGATGGCTTAAGCTTCGAGTATAACCCTTTGAGGACGACGGTTTTAGCTTCGTGTACAACGCTTGGAGGAAGATGTTTTAACAGAGGAAGCAACATTATGTATACTGTACGTCCTAATCACGACAGCAGGGTCGAGTAGAGCGTGTGTACTGTACCTAACGACGACTGGTAAACGGGTAAAGCAACAGTTGACGTGGTTGATGTATACACTCTATAGCTGTAGTGTTTTGGAGCCCATGGTCAGAGCTTTTAATCATTAGATACTTAAATCAGTTGGAAAATATAGCAGTGAGTGTGGGTTGGCTTTTCCCTCGGGAGTCGTCTGATCGTTACTGCATCATTATTATTATTATTATTATTGTTATTAGTGTTGTTGTTGTTGATGCTGTTTTTATTATTGTTTCTTCTACTATTATTTCCATCATTTATTTATTATCAATATTATTACTATTACTCATTATAACTATATTACCATTAAGCACCCGAGGCCTGATTATGAAGTAGCTTAAAGACGAGGAGACAGGCAGGGGTGTGGGTATAGGTGTGGGTGTAGGTGTGGGTGTAGGTGTAGTTGTAGGTGTGGGTGTAGGTGTAGGTTGTGGGTGTATTGTAGGTGTAGGTTGTGGGTGTATTGTAGGTGTAGGTTGTGGGTGTAGGTGTAGGTTGTGGGTGTAGGTGTAGGTTGTAGGTGTATTGTAGGTTGTGGGTGTAGTTGTAGGTTGTGGGTGTAGGTGTAGGTGTAGGTGTGGGTGTAGGTGTGTGTATAGGTTATGGGTGTAGGTGTAGGTTGTAGGTGTATTGTAGGTTGTGGGTGTAGTTGTAGGTGTGGGTATGGGTGAAGGTTGTGGGTGTGGTTGTAGGTTGTGGGTGTAGGTGTGGGTGTGGGTGTAGGTGTGTGTATAGGTTATGGGTGTAGTTGTGGGTGTAGGTTGTAGGTGTATTGTTGTAGGTTGTGGGTGTAGTTGTAGGTGTGGGTGTGGTTGTGGGTGTAGTTGTAGGTTGTGGGTGTAGTTGAGTGTGTAGGCTGTGGGTTGTAGGTTGTGTGTGTGTAGGTTGTGTGGGTGTAGTTGTAGGTGCAGGTTGTGGGTGTGGTGGGTAGCAGGTATGTTGTGGGTGGGTGTAGGTGTGTGTGTAGGCTGGGGTGTGTTTATTGTGGGTGTAGTTGTAGCTGTGAGTGTAGGGGTGGGTTGTGGGGTAGGTGTAGGTTGTGGGTGTAGGTGTGGTGTGGGTGTAGTTGTAGGTGTGGGTGTGGGTGTGGGTGTGGTGTGGGTATAGGTGTAGTGTAGGTGTGGATGTGTAGGTGTTGTTATAGGTGTGGGTGTGGGTATAGATGTGGGTGTGGGTACAGGTGTGGGTATATTGGGTGTGGGGTGTAGGTATGCAGGTGTGGGTACAGGTGGGTGTGGGTGTGTAGGTGTGGGTGTGGGTGTGGGTGTGGGTAAGTGTAGGTGTGGGTGTAGGTGTAGGTGGGGTGTGGGTACAGGTGTGGGTACAGGTGTGGGTATAGGTGTGGGTGTAAGTGTGGGTGTGGGTGTGGGTGTGGGTGTGGGTGCAGGTGTGGGTACAGGTGTGGGGTATATGTGTGGGTGTGGGTGTGGGTGTGGGTGTGGGTGTAGGTGCAGGTGTGGGTACAGGTGTGGGTACAGGTGTGGGTGTGGTGTGGGTGTACAGTGCAGTAGGTTGTGGTGTAGCTGTAGATGAAGGTTGCTCCAGCACCTGGTCTCCGCTATACGGTTAATACAGTTATGATTAGTTGATCTGACGGCTAGACCAGGTGACTCACACACCTGGTGGAGGGGCGGTGTACACATCAGCCTCCCCCCCCCCCCTCAGCAGGTGCAGTCTGTCTGTATGTCTGTCTCTCTCTTTCTTTATGTCTATGTACAGTATATATCATTATCTATTATATTACATCTCTCTCTCTCTCTCTCTCACACACACACACACACACACACACTACTACTACTACTACTACTACTACTACTTTGCTGTCACTCGGAAACGAGTATGACGATCATCCAGCTATGATTCAATGATATGAGTTATTAGGGATGTCTCCTAGGTTGGTTAGTTCTGAGGTGACTAAAGAGGCCGATACAGGACCGGCAGGGTCGATTACAGATGTTGCACATGTGGGGGACTACATCTAGTGTGGGAGGGGCGGCGTTAGTGTCTTTCCGGCGTTGGCTCTTGTTTGCCTCGTTATGCAGTCGGGCTAACTCGAAAGTATTGACACCTTGTGTGGTGCTCCTCCAAGTGTTACGGTGCGGAGTAATCGTCTCCCGGGTGAGGGGGTCGATTTGGCACTTTTTCAAGTTTGTCTTAAGACTATCCTTATAACTTTTCAGATGCCCGCCAGCGTTACGTTTACTATTCGTAATGTGACTGTAAAGTAGCTGCTTTGGCAGTCTACTGTCGTCCATGCAGGAGGTAACATGGCCAGTTCAGCGTAGTTGTTCATGGATATTGGTAGCTTCGATGCTTCTACAGTTGGTGTCAGCAAGAATACTGGCATTTGCTCTCTTGTCTTCCCAGCGAACTCGGAGGATGGAACGTAGACTACGTTGGTGAAAGTTTTCAAATGCCTTGAGGTGCTTCCTGTGTATGACTCATGTCTCACTGCCATATAGAATGGTGGGGGATACCACTGCTCCATATACGAGTACGTGTAAATTGTAGATAATTTCAGCCCCCTACAGCTGAAGACACGGTTTCGGAGTCTGCCAAAGGCTTCTGATGCACATCGGATCCGATGATGAATTTCTTCATCGATATCTACGGTGGTGGACAGGTGGGAGCCGAGATACCGAAAGTGGGTGACATTAGAGAGGGTAAGACCGTTAAGCTGAATGGATGGTGGAGGTGTGGCTGAACCAGGGGCAGGCTGAAAGAGAATTTGAGTCTTACGTACATTCACCTCAAGGCCGAGGTGTGCATACGCATTTGCGTAGGTGTTCAGGATCTCCTGCAGGTCGCGTTCAGTGTGAGCGACAAAGGGTGAGGTCGTCTGCATACTGAAGCTCAGTAATGGAAGCTGCCGACACCTTTGTTCCTGTCTGGAGTCGTCTAACGTTGAAAAGAAGACACTTCATCCGATATTCTATGTCCACCGCGCCGGCTAAATTGGCGCTGGCACAAGTAAGGAGAGTAGCCTAGAAAATGGAAAAGAGAGTTGGTGCCAGTACACACCCTTGTTTAACCCCCGTTTGGATGGGGAAGAACTCAGACTGGGTGCCATTGTGCAGGACACTGCCGTTCATGCCACCGTGAAGTTGCCTCACAATGGCGATGAATTTTGGTGGGCAGCCAAAACGGCTGTTGACCCAGGCGAAGGCCTTGGTTAGGTCGATGAAAGTAATGTACAGGTCATGACGCTGTTCTCTGCACTTTTCTTGTATCTGACGGGCAGCAAAAATCATGTCAGTGGTGCCACATGAGGGTCTAAGGCCACACTGAGGTTCTTAGAGAAAGTTTTCCGCCTTAGGAGAAGTCTGTTTAGGAGGACTCGGGCGATAATCTTGCCAGCTAGGGACAGCTGCGACATCCTGCGGTAGTTGCCACAGTCTGACAAGTCTTCCTTGCTCTTATAAATATTGACGATGGAGGCGTCTTTATACAACTCGGCTGGGATTCCATCAGGCTCTGAGGCTTTGTTATTTTTCATCAGTTTGATGGCAGTAACTACCTCATCCGGGGATGGAGGATAGCTGAGATGGGTCAGCTCTGGATGCTGATGGACCTGCTGGGTAGTCAGGACATCCACATCGGTGTTTCGGTTGAGTAGTGAATGGTAGTGCTCTTTCCAGCGCTGAAGGATGCCTTCAACGTCTTTAATTATGGAGTTACCATCGGATGAGCTGAGGGAGGCTGCGCCACGAAAGATTGGCCCATAAAATATTTTAGTGCAATTGCAAAATTCGCGCATCTTGTGCTGATCTGCAAATTTTTGTGTTTCACATGCTTTATTTTTAAATCAGTCGTTCTTTAGATTGCGAACTTCCCGCAGGGCATCCAATTTCTTCTTGCAGAAGGTATCAGCTTTGGTCCGAGATTGAGGGTTGTTCTGCCAGTCAGTTAAAGCAGCACGTTTATCATCGACGAGTACGTTAATTGCCTGGTCATTTTCATCAAACCAGTCCTGGTGTATTCGTTCGATCTGGCCGAGGGTCTCTCTGCAGGTTTTTGTCATGACAGTGTCGAGAATGTCCCATTCGGCAGTGGGATTTGGGTTGTTTGCTGTTGGGTTGTTTATCAGCCCATGTTCGAGCTGCTCTCTGAAAGCATGTGCTACCACTGGATCCTCCAGACGCTTAGTGTTATAACCCCTTCTGGAGGCTTGCTACCTTCGCCGTTTTGGGGCGATGAGAAGTGAGAGCTTGGCTCTGACGAGCCGATGATCAGTGTCGCAGTAGTCTGAGCCACTCATGGCATGGGTAATGAAGACATCTCGGCGATCTCAGGACTTTCCCTGACAATGATGTCGTCAATGAGATGCCAGTGTTTGGATCGTGGGTGTTGCCACGATCCCTTGAACTTGTCGGCCTGCCTAAACAAGGTATTGGTGATAGTGAGGTTGTGTGCAGCACACTTGCTGAGGAGTAGTAGGTCATTGGGATTACACTTGCCTAGTCCATTTCTTTCTATGGTTCACTACCAACTTTGGCATTGAAGTCACCAAGGAGCACAACCTTATCTTCTCTGGGTACAGAGGTTTGCATTCTGTCAAGGTCGGCGTAAAAGGCCTCCTTGATGTCATCCTCTGCATCCAGTTTTGGGGCGTATGCTCTGATGAAAAAGGCATGGCGTGAGTGATTCAGTGGGACTTGTAGCGTCATGAGGCGCTCGTTGATCCCAATAAGCATTTCGGTTTGCCTGTGTAGGATTTTTTGGCGAATGGCTAAGCCAACTTCATAAATGCGGTTTCTCTCCACAGCAGGCTTACCCTTCCAGAAGAAGGTATAGCCAGACCCACGGTCTGTGAGTTGACCCTCGTCTGGGAGCCGGAATTCGCGAAAGGCTGCTATGTCGATGTTCTACCTAGCCAGCTCTTTTGTCACAAGGGCAGTTCTTCTTTCAAGACGCTCACTTGTGCCAGTATCCAGAAAGGTCCTGACATTCCATGCAGCGACCATAAGAGGTTGTAAAGTTTGTTTTTGTTTGGATCTGTGATTTTGATTGTGTTTTCGACCGCATAAGGATTACCTTACTGTGTGCAACACACACACACACACACACACACACACACACACACGGGTAATACATTCACGTGTACACAATATATCAAACAGGTCACACATACACACACCACCACCCCGCCCGCCGTAAGTGGACAACCTCCACCTGTACGACGCTCTGACTGACGGAGACGCTGATGTAGACGCTGACGAAAGTGCTGATGGAGACATTGACGGAGACACTGACGTAGAGGTTGCTGCCTCATCTGCACCCCTTAACTTAACGAGGTATTGGGAATTCATATATGTTGTCCACACACCTGATACACACCTGCTGTTCTCACACCTGTTGTTCACACCTGTTCACACAACTGTCACACACAAATATTGCTGGCTGGGTCATTGTCTGGTGTCCACACACCTGATACACACCTGCTGTTCTCACACCTGTTGTTCACACCTGTTCACACAACTGTCACACACAAATATTGCTGGCTGGGTCATTGTCTGGTGGGACCGGACCACACATCTGAGAGGAAATTTATTGCAAGTATATATCATTGATTGGGGCATAACCATTCACCTGCCAGAGAGAGAGAGAGAGAGCAGCAGCAGCAGCAGCAGCAATAGCCACACTGGTCACTGTGTCTCGGAAGAGAACCATAACATACGCTACTATTCACTTGACGTAATACTAAACACACACAAAGGTAACTTTATACTGTAGCCCGACCTGAGATGAACCACAAGAACCCTACGACCATCTTGTTCTGACACACAACACGGGGAGAGATCACAGTAGTGTTGTGGTCAAGAGGTAGTAGGCAGCTACCAAACAGGGAGGTACTACTGCCTGGGAAGATATTGGAAGCATAATGTGTTGTCTAATGGTAGACCCTGCTGCCACATGGCATCACAAAAATTGTGACCAAGTCCCAGGTTGCTAATCTGACTTTCTGTCTCATTTACACACAATTGCAGGGTCTCAATTGTTTCTCTTACTTAGACAACACAACATACATATATTGTTTCTCACTATTGATCATTTTTTTTGTATTTATTTATGGTCTATTATTATTATTATTATTATTATTATTATTATTATTATTATTATTATTATTATTATTATTATTATTATTATTATTATTATTATTAGCCCGGGTGGGCTAATCCCAGTAAAAAAAAAAGAAGCCTTAACCGAGGCGTGACTCTACAGTATAGGAAAGATTCCATCATTGTTCCTGAGATATAACATATACCCCTAGAACAGTGATGATGATGATGATGATGATGATGATGATGATAATAAAAATAAAAATAAAAATAAAAATAATAATAATAATAAAAATAAAAATAAAAATAAAAATAAAAATAAAAATAAAAATAAAAATAAAAATAAAAATAAAAATAAGAATAACAATAAAAATAATAATAATAATAATAATAATAATAATAATAATAATAATAATAATAATAATAATAATAATAATAATAATAATAATAATAATAATAATAATAATAATAATAATAAAAGTTTATAGACAATAAAGGTGACAAAGTACACAAAAAATACCTGTATTAAACCCGCACACGTACCTCAATATACCTTACAAAGAGAAACTGTACAGAAACAGCTGTTAAAATCCCTCCCTTTACCTACATGACCCCCAAGTACAGTAGATGCCACATAGTATGAAAAGTGTCCAGGAAATTGTTATCACCAATATACAGAAGAAAAACATCGTTAGATGGTGTCAAAGATATTTCCCATATGTAACTAGAAAATAGGATTTCTTGCATGACGAAGAATCATTATACACAACGCCCTTGTGTAACATTAGGAGGAGAGAATCAATGCCAAATAGAAACTTGTAACTGTACGTCATTATTCACACACTATATGAAACTTCACGACCTGGACGACGACGAGCCGTGAGTAACAACTGCACTACACTCCTGTCACGTCTATAACTTAAGAACAATACACTCATATCTACTCCTATAATTTGAGTGTAGTAAACCCTTACCTTCATTTATAATTTGAAGAGAAAATCAGCCCTAAAGACAAAATCGCAAGTGTAAGTAACAACTTCTAAGTATTACAATACTTTATGACGACTTACACGAGAAAGAACTACTATTAATAACAATACAATAAGGTACAGTTGGAGTTGCATGTATGATCGTTTCTAAATAATCAGACACTTGGGCCAGACGTCTACGACCCACAGTTATCATTATTATGAATGATGTGGTTACGTGTTGCCAACCGCACAATAATTGTGCCTATCCTGTGAGAGTGTGTTGCGTTCTCACAGTTAATACTGGCTAGGGCCGGGGCTGACGAACCTTACTCACTCAACCCGACATTGACACACTCCTATATTATAAAGTTAACTAGAATATATGGTTACACATACAGTACGTATATCATAGTCACATTACAATTTTGACGCCATAATATTAGTCATCTTTATATAGTAAATATTTAGATGCGTTTATACACCTTTACTGAAGGAGGGGCTAATAACTTGGGATCATATGAGACTGTTGGTGAGTGTTGAGTCACACGTGGTGGCGGTGGTGAGTGTTGAGTCACATGTGGTGGTGTTGAGTCACGCGTGGTGGTGAGTGTTGAGTCACGCGTGGTGGTGGTGGTGAGTGTTGAGTCACACGTGGTGGCGGTGGTGAGTGTTGCGTCACATGTGGTGGTGTTGAGTCACACGTGGTGGTGAGTGTTGAGTCACGCGTGGTGGTGTTGAGTCACACGTGGTGGTGAGTGTTGAGTCACGCGTGGTGGTGTTGAGTCACGCGTGGTGGTGTTGAGTTGGTGGTGTTGAGTCACACGTGGTGGTGGTGGTGGTGAGTGTTGGGGTCACATGTGGTGGTGGTGGTGAGTGTTGGAGTCACGGTGGTGGTGTTGAGTCACGCGTGGTGGTGTTGAGTCACACGTGGTGGTGTTGAATCACACGTGGTGGTGGTGATGAGTGTTGAGTCACACGTGGTGGTGGTGGTGAGTGAGGTCAGTGGTGGCGGTGGTGGTGTTGAGTCACGCGTGGTGGTGAGTCACACGTGGTGGTGTTGAATCACACGTGGTGGTGGTGAGTGTTGGTCACACGTGTGGTGGTGAGTGTTGAGTCACGCGTGGTGGTGTTGAGTCACGCGTGGTGGTGTTGAGTCACACGTGGTGATGTTGAATCACACGTGGTGGTGATGAGTGTTGAGTCACGTGGCTGTGGTGGGTGGTATTGAGTCACGTGGTGGTGATGAGTGAGTGGGTGATGAGTGTTGAGTCACATGTTGTGGTGGTGGTGAGTGTTGAGTCACACGCGGTGGTGGCGGTGGTGAGTGTTGAGTCACGTGGTGTGTGGTGGTGAGTGTTGAGTCACACGTGGTGGTGGTGGTGAGTGTTGGGTCACATGTGGTGGTGGTGGTCACGTGGTGGTGGTGGTGAGTGTTGGAGTCACACGTGGTGGTGGTGGTGAGTGCTGAGTCACACGTGGTGGTGGTGAGTGTTGAGTCACATGTGGTGGTGGTGGTGGTGAGTGCTGAGTCACATGGTGGTAGTGAGTACTGTGTGGTGGTGGTGAGTGTTGAGTCATACGTGGTGGTGGTGGTGTTGAGTCACATGTGGTGGTGGTGGTGGTGGTGTGGTGGGTCACACGTGGTGGTGGTGGTGGTGAGTGCTGAGTCACGTGGTGGTGGTGGTGGTGTTGGAGTCATGTGGTGGTGGTGGTGAGTGTTGAGTCACACGTGGTGGTGGTGGTGGTGAGTGTTGAGTCACATGTGGTGGTGGTGTGGTGGTGTGAGTGTTGAGTCACATGTGGTGGTGGTGGTGAGTGCTGAGTCACACGTGGTGGTGGTGGTGTGGTGGAGTCACACGTGGTGGTGGTGGTGGTGAGTCACATGTGGTGGTGGTGGTGGTGAGTCACATGGTGGTGGTGGTGAGTGTTGAGTCACATGTGGTGGTGGTGGTGGTGGTGGTGGTGTTGAGTCACACGTGGTGGTGGTGGTGGTGAGTGTTGAGTCATGTGGTGGTGGTGGTGGTGAGTGCTGAGTCACACGTGGTGGTAGTGAGTACTGTTACACGTGGTGGTGGTGAGTGTTGAGTCACACGTGGTGGTGAGTGTTGTGTGGTGGTGGTGGTGTGAGTGTGTCACACGTGGTGAGGTGGTGAGTGGAGTCACACGTGGTGGTGGTGGTAGTGAGTACTGAGCCACACGTGGGTGGTGGTTGTGGTGAGTGTTGAGTCACATGTGGTGGTGGTTGTGGTGAGTGCTGAGTCACATGTGGTGGTGGTGAGTGTTGAGTCACATGTGGTGGTGGTGGTGGTGATGAGTACTGAGTCACATGTGGTGGTGGTGGTGGTGAAAGTTGAATCACACGTGGTGGCGAGTCATTACTCACCTGGTGTGACTCACGATTTATTACTGTTTTATCTTCATTGTGATATAGTATAATTTACCCACAGTGATATACAGAATATTAATGGTATGTGTCCAGTGAACACAGATAAGACGGGTGGTATGGTGAGGCGGCAGGTGTGGTGTGTATAATGACATCATGACCAAAAAGGGAGCATCGGGAGGAGAAAAACTGACATATGGATGATGCTGGTGTATAAGGGAAGACTACCAGCGGGAAGACAGAGTGTGTGTGTAGTTACCCTGTATAAATAGGACAATGCGAGTGAAGGTTAACTCTATAGAGGAATAAGTCAGTGATGCCAGGAGAGGTGTCTAGCAGTCTTTATTGTGGGGACTGTGGCACCGATAGACTGGGGGAGGACAGTGTGGGCTGGGGGTAGACGGTAACTGACTTTGTGAGAGTGTTTGTGTGGTTGACGTGAAGGAATAACGTATAACAGTCTATAAAGAGAGACATGAGAAGTGTTGATATATGGAAGGTAGACAGAGTGATTGAGTGATTGTGGACAGATGGGACGTTACTGTCTTATTGGTCGTAAATATTTTTGTAGGAAGAGTGAAGCAAGTGTGAAGGTGTGTCGGGGATATGTTAAGTGGTTCCTGGTGAGGGATGTGTTGCTGCTGACGATGCTGTATGATACTGAAGTTATGGCGTGACGGTGAACCATATGGTTGCGGAGAGGAAACACCAGAACAGAACTCGGTTTTTTGTTTTTTTTTAGTATTCAAAAAGAAGAGAAATTTAATAAATGGAAGGGGATTCTGTGTCGTTTTTGATGTCGGCCATCTTTGGTTATCGAACAACAAATAAGTGATTGCTCCTGACTTGATGGATGTTCTTTAGTTTGATAGACGAGGTAGTAAGGGAGGTGAGTGAAAATAATGGGGGAAGGTGCAGGTTAGTTCAGTCAGGACGAGAAGTGGAAGTAGGTGACTCAGGTGCTGTTTGTAGATGATTCCTCTGGTGGGTGATATCGATGTGAAATTATAAACATTAGATAATAAGTTTAATAAAGCGATGGCAGGGAGAAAGTGTACATTGTGAAGGAAGTGTTACTTGTCGCTTTAATGTAGACGAAAATGAGGAAGCGGAATAATTCAGATACCAGGAAATGGATCTAACGGTAAATGGAAAAATGACTGATGACTTTAATCAGAGAAGATAAGGAAAATTATTAATACTGTACTATTATTATAACTGATACACGACGCCCTGCATAAAATATTTAACGACAATAGATCATAGACCCGTGAGAGTAGAAGTTGTACGAGGATGTAACTTATGGAAATATCGTCTAAAGGAAACTCACACACTGGGTCTGGGAGTGAGTTCTATAGGTATACAGCAAGTGACCAGAACACAGATAGAGAGAGGATGATGACGACGCCTAATTGGCAACAATAAGTGAACAAGGAGCCCTGGTAACAGATGTACTGAGACGTGTATGGTGGAGAGGAAGGAAAACCCCCTCCCCTTACAGTGTATGAGAATGACTGGATATGAATTGGTTATTTAAGAAAATATTACCCTTAACATAAGCACTGTCGTTTCTTTTAACTATAATTATCAACATTAAACAAATCTCTTATAAGGTACAGTTATTGACACAATTCCCTGGACACGTGGCCAGACTTCACATCTAGTTCTGGGTCATATTTGTGTCAAGGTTTGTGACTCATGATGTCTGGATGTCTTTGTAAATTTTGTGAGAATAAGAACACGAAAAAACTTCCACGCAACAAGAAATATGAATAATTAAGTGTTACATTTTCAATCCTCCTTACTTATATGACCTCAAGTAGATGGCAGATATTACTAAAAGTGTTCAAGGAATTTTCTTCGTAACTGTACATGGGTTATTACTCTGACAGAAAATATATGTAGTCAATTATTATGTATACTGGCTGAGTCTAGACAGAACCAACATACATAATGGTTAAGTAAATGATAACACAACAAGGAAGTCCTATACTGATGGACAAGAATGTGTATAAACAAACTAATATTCACATTATAAATTGAGAATATTTGACGAAGAACAAAATGACTTAAAACAATATTTGTGTTAAGTCATTTGGAAACCTGAAATAATGTTTATATATCTTACTCCAGATAATGTAAATAAGTCTCTGACGCACCTTGTCGGGTATTTTGGTATTCAGGTTCACAGTTTAGGTGATCATTAATGCATACAAGATCCAACAAACAAAGGCAGAACGCGCCGTGTTCACTAGCCGGGGAAATAACATTGTTCTTTAATGTTTTAAGTGTGTCTGAAACTTTCTAAACGTTGTAAAAAAAAATTTAAATCAATAATTAAACTTAAAGAAGAGATGAAATTAAATATGAATATAATTGTTTTGAAACGTTAATATTTGTCAAGCTTTTGGTCGGTTATAAAAGCATCGATTACCTATGTGGTTCTGTCTCTCGCTATAATGTCATTAACCTAAATTAAGGTATTATTTCAATCCTGAGTTGAATGATTTATTTAGAACATCTTATAGGTTGTTCATTAACTACTGTATAATAGTAACGCAGACTTCTGTTACAATAATGAATCGCTTACTCTATAAACTGTTGCTTTAAAGACACCACTCATCTTTCTCTATACTACAGAGCAGTTTTGAACACTCCTTGTCTCTGGCCTGAAGCTGTAGAGTACATTTTACCATAAGTTCTTATTCTTAATGGCTTAGTATACTTCTCTGAATAGTTACTTAACACGTCCATCATATGACAATGCTGTCGTCCATATTCACTTTACCCACGAGTCAGTTTAAGGCAGAGCTTTCATCCATACAGTCAATGGTCATGCTCAGTAAGGAGTGAATAAACCGGTAGAAACTGAAAATGAGTCAGTTCCTCAAGACCTTCCCGACATTGATGTCTAGAGGGAAAGTATTGTTGGTGTATGTTGTGTTTGCAGAATCTCTGCCAACCAAAACTAATTTATACACCTGTGTAATTCTTTGTGAAACTCCCTGCCTTAGAGAGCGTTTTGTCTGTCACATAACCCTCATCAATTTATCACATCCAGTTTCAAATATCTTCAGTGTTCGTCAAGGGGCGAGACGAGGCGCCTCGGTGGTTAGATATAACAACACTCGTCTCATCTCTCCCTGCACTTTTTCTTTGTTAAAATTTTTTACGGAATTTCCGCCTTATTTTTACTTATATACCAGAGATTATCAGCACAGAGACAAGACAGAGCTATATGGGATCATTATTACACAGATAATGAAAGCTTTTTCATTTTATCTGTGAATCAAGTATTTGTTACACGGCGTCACGCTCTCACTGTGGAAGTGTGTCAGGCAGCTCCTCTGTGTCCAGCTGGGGAAATCTAGGTACACAAGTGACGTCATAATCGCACAGTAACGTAACAACATACACTTTCAGTGCACCAATAACTCGTCTAACAACAATATATCCATAAATTACATGTCTGTTGTGTACCCTACAGAGAACGTCTGTGTTGTGCTCAATACTTTTTGTTGATGAAGATTCGTGGCCTCTGTAGTCACTTCCCGCCACAGAATTGCCAGCTGATCATTTGGTGGTACAAAGATTGCATTCTGAGTAAAAATGTAAATAATGGTAAGAATAAGAAAGATAACAGTAAGTATTATGTACGTTTTTATAGTCTATAGAGGAAGAAATCATTCGAATAGAACGATGTAAATTTTGATAATGTGTGTTGCTTCCTGTTAAACTCACACACAGGAAACGACAGCGAGCATCTCTGAACCGTGACTGTGTTTGTCAGGCACATTAAAGCGTGGTCGTACAGTCGATAATTACCCGCTGGCCTGTTAGTATCTCGATCTTATGCATAGTGTGGCTAAGGCTCGTCTTGCCGGAGGACATAAGTCGTCTCTTATTATGTGATTCCGTTCTGGTCTGCGGCAGTCCAGTGGTCAAATGAACATCCTGATCCGTGATGTGAATGAACCGAACATTGATTATTCCCAAGAAAAAACACGGAGAAAAATGTGTTCAGTGAATGAAAACATCGATGTGGTCTACAATGAACGAGACACGCGGCCTGTGTTAGAGGATTAATGAAGGCTGGAGTCTGTTCCTTTATTTTGAAACCAGAATAAATCTCACCCTCCTTCATAGACTCGTACAGGGCTGCCAGCTGTTCATTCAACCTTCACTACCTCGTCGGTCAAGGTATAATTCCTCCTCCTCTATGTCAATAACTGCAGAGGATGTTTCCCTGGTGGTGGCTACAGTATTATCCCTCCCTCTTACCCTTGGTCTGCTGTCTGCCTGGCTCTATTAGTAGAATTTTCGAGAAAATCTCTCAATATTCATACGTTTTATGAGCTTTCTTCACAAATTCCAGTACTGATCCAACACCCGGTTCTTGTCTTATATCTACACTCATCATCTTGTCCAATCTGATAACTAACGAATTAATCGTAAGCCTCTCATCCCAGCTGCCTGCAGTGTGATGCGAGTTGTAGTGGTAAAGCCCCTTGTCTCTGTTCCATACACCAGCACATGTTGTAATATGTACTAATAGACATGCACTTTCCCTTAATGCGGAATTCTCTTATTTTTAAGTGAATATAATAATCGTTTATAATACCTACCGTAGAAAAGTTTATACTTCTTTACGATAGGTAATATTTTCTTTACTATTTTCTTCCCATCTTTAAAGTTAACTTCCAGGTACCCAAACATTTTTTTTTTTTTTTTACGGGGAATAGCCCACCCGGATACAGGTCATCGACCCACAACGGGGCCTGGGGGCGAAAAAATAAGAGTAAAAAAGAAATTAAAAATAGAAAAGATAAAGATTATATTAATCTACACCACGAAGATGCCGGAAAACCAGCTTTTTGAAGTGAGACAGATTGTATGAGTATGGAAACACAGAAGAGGGCAGAGCATTCCACAGTTTGGCTGTGTGAGGAAAGAAGGATGTACTATAACGGGTTATAGTACGTTTATTTATATTAAGCCAAATTAAATTCAAGCCACTATCACTTCACATTTCCCAGAGTTTAGTTTCAACCATGTACTTCATTATCCCAGATAAGTGTTGAGTTTGGAAGGGCATCTTCTCTTTGGGGAATTAGAACCACTTCATTTATTCTATGGTAGATATTTTCGAATTTATTAAAAAAAAATATTAAAGATACAGTGGGGGTAGCACACTGCCCTATCTAACGCCACATCCTACATCAAACTATATTTTTCTGTCTTGTTCTGGTCTTACCGCCCTCTTACATACTCCTTATGACTCTGTAGTGGCAGTGGTGTTGTGGGTCACCAAGTACGGTGCTCTCCATAGTCCATCTCTTGGGACCCGGTCAAAGGCTTCCCCCCGCCACAACTTTTCCCATATAGTCTTCAAAGAAAAGACTAGATCGCTGTACCTCTACCAGGACGAAACCTGTATTGCCATTCTCCTAAATTGTTGTCTACACATTGTCGCATTCTGCTTACTAAAATTCTTTCGAGTATATTCAATATGTCTGCCATATATATATATATATATATACAGCTCTCTGTAGTTTAAACACCGGGACCATTACCCTTTTATAAATATTCCCTCCCTCTCAAGGGTTTTTCCTGTCATAAATTTTCTTATCGCTACGTTGTAGTAACTTACGAATGACTAAGTAATCATCTATAATTATTACAGTGTTGAAAAGTACCACGAACAGGATCCAAAAAGCAATTTATTTACCTTTATACTGAAAAGCGACACAAACCTAACCTATCCCTATGCAAAATTACCTTACGTTAGGTTGATTTCAATTTGGTTGGATTATATAAAATTTGTCTGGTTCAGTTAGGTTAGGTTCGGCAGAATTTTTTTCCGAATGTAACCACAATGTGACTATATTTATGCTTAATAAGTTTATGTAGGTTTATTTCTCATGTATGTTTTTATACACAGTCACGAGAATAACAATAACAACAACGTATTGGAATACAAATAAGTATGATGACAGTTAGTACAGTCAGATGATTCCACACAACAGGGAATAAAGTTGATAATAACTTAAACCATAAATACACGTCACTTAGCATCAGTTATGGTGTCCCAAGTTTCTCCTGGATATATATCATTGTTGATGTGTGTTTAGTTGCTTATAGTTTCAAGCCTAAATCAAAGCTTGGCAAAGTTAAACCACGTAAAGTTAAGAAATTATAAACAACAAAGGTCGATGGCCACAAGCACAGTCTTCACATACAGTAATATTTCCTGCCAAAAACTCTATTGACATCACCCACCGTTTTTAAAATCATCTCACTCATCACAGAAAACGGTTGTTTATTGAGGGTAATCTAAGCTAAACCTGCTACGTCCGCACATATCTGAGACACCCACTGTAACCTTAAGATGATTAAGTTAGATGTAAACCTGATGACGCTGCGTTGAGCTATTTACCTGGACTGTGGAACGACTTAACTACACTGAATAGTCTCTCACCAACGACTTGAGGATAAAGGTGTGGACTAACTCACCAAGACTGGACTGACTCATCTAACCTGTGTCATGACTCACCTGGGACTGTTGAGGATGGTGTGTACTGTGGACTCCTGCAGCTGGAAGTTACCGTAGGGCAGCGGGGTCTTCTCCTGTGATCCAAGAGCTGAGTCCGTAAAGTCTGAGTTGAGATTCTGGCGGTAGATGGACCACGCGTGTAGGTCTGACTTAGCCAGAGCAGGGGTCAGACCTCCTGTGGGAAGAAGGGAACACTGTGGGAGGGGAGGGAACACTGTGGGAGGGAGGGAGGGAGGGAGGGAAGGTGGTGATTTTACATGGAACACAGAACAGAAAAGACTCTTATGAAATTAATCGTTTATTATAAAAGTGACTCTCTCTCTCTCTCTCTCTCTCTCTCTCTCTCTCTCTCTCTCTCTCTCTTTCTTACTTTAAGAAAATCAACGACAGTTTAATAATAGTAACTAGTACTTTACTACTTTCTAAATCATTAACTACTACACTGATCGTCTTCCTTAAGCGAAATAACAGTAATTGACTATTCTATCTAAGAAAGGTTTAATCATTACTATCCCTTTCTAAAATCTAAATTAGTTCACTAGAATCTACTTTCAGTACCCAAGTGGCCCTTCTCGTGGAGTTAGTACACTACTTTCACTATGTAAGCTAAATAGTATGTTGTTACCCTTTTCCGGGTCAATAGCTGTATTAATACTACTAGCCCTTTCTAGATTAATAGTTAAGAGTATATTAGCACCCCCTTTCTGTGTTAAGTGTTAGTACAGTGTTAGTCTCTTCGAGCACAGTGCTATTTTATTCTAGTACACTGTTTCTTCCTTATAGAATATGCTAATAATTTCTAGTATACTGCAGCCACTTTACTTCATTATCATCATCATCAGTATACTGCAAATCCCGTCTAGTGTCTCTAGTTCTAGTAGACTGATAGTGGTCTATATTATATCGCTAAACCTTTCTAGTTCCTTTCAAGTCCACTGCTAGTGCTCTTTAGTATACTGTTAATTTTTCTAGTGCATGCGATTCATTTCTAGTAACACTAGTTGTCCCTAGTACACTGCAAGAGGCCTCTAGTATATTATAGTCCCTTCTAGTACATTGTTAGGGTTTTCTGATATATGCTAAATCCTTCTAGTACATGATAGTATTTCTAGTAAACTGCTAGTGCTTTCTAATACAGTATAATATATGGTACTTTCTTCCAGTACATGATAGTCTTTCTAGTACAATACTTTGAGTTTCTAGTACATTACTGGTTCCTTCTAATACATGCTACTTTTTCTAGTAGACAAGTAGTCGCTTCAAGATCATGTTAATACTCTCTGTGTCATCGCTACCCTGATATAGTACATGTACACCGCTATCACTTTCTATATACTGCTATCACTTTCTATATACTGCTATCACTTTCTATATACAGCTATCACTTTCTATATACCGCTATCACTTTCTATATACTGCTATCACTTTCTATATACTGCTATCACTTTCTATATACTGCTATAACTTTCTATATACTGCTATCACTTTCTATATACTGCTATCACTTTCTATATACAGCTATCACTTTCTATATACCGCTATCACTTTCTATATACAGCTATCACTTTCTATATACTGCTATCACTTTCTATATACCGCTATCACTTTCTATATACCGCTATCACTTTCTATATACTGCTATCACTTTATATATGCTGCTATCACTTTCTATATACCGCTATCACTTTCTATATACCGCTATCACTTTCTATATACTGCTATCACTTTCTATATACTGCTATCACTTTATATATACTGCTATCACTTTCTATATACCGCTATCACTTTCTATATACCGCTATCACTTTCTATATACCGCTATCACTTTCTATATACCGCTATCACTTTCTATATACTGCTATCACTTTCTATATACTGCTATCACTGTTTATATACCGCTATCACTTTCTATATACTGCTATCACTTTCTATATACCGCTATCACTTTCTATATACTGCTATCACTTTCTATATACTACTATCACTTTCTATATACCGCTATCACTTTCTATATACTATCACTTTCTATATACTGCTATCACTTTCTATATACCGCTATCACTTTCTATACTGCTACTATATACTGCTATCACTTTCTATATACTTTTTATATACTGCTATCACTTTCTATATACTGCTATATACCGCTATAACTTTCTATATACTGCTATCACTTTCTATATACTGCTATCACTTTCTATATACCGCTATCACTTTCTATATACCGCTATCACTTTCTATATACCGCTATCACTTTCTATATACTGCTATCACTTTCTATATACTGCTATCACTTTCTATATACTGCTATCACTTTCTATATACTGCTATCACTTTCTATACTGCTATCACTTTCTATATACTGCTATCACTTTCTATATACTGCTATCACTTTCTATATACTTCTATCACTTTCTATATACTGCTATCACTTTCTATATACTGCTATCACTTTCTATATACTGCTATCACTTTCTATATACTGCTATCCCTATCACTTTCTATATACTGCTATCACTTTCTATATACTGCTATCACTTTCTATGTACTGCTTCACTATGCTATCACTTTCTATATACTGCTATCACTTTCTATATACTGCTATCACTTTCTATATACTGCTATCACTTTCTACTTATACTATATACCGCTATCACTTTCTATATACTGCTATAACTTTCTATATACTGCTATCACTTTCTATATACTGCTATCACTTTCTATATACCGCTATCACTTTCTATATACCGCTATACTTCTATATACTGGTATCACTTTCTATATACTGCTATCACTTTCTATATACTGCTATCACTTTCTATATACTGCTATCACTTTCTATATACTGCTATCACTTTTTATATACTATCACATATCGCTGTATCACTTTCTATATACCGCTATCACTTTCTATATACTGCTATCACTCTCTATATACCACTATACTTTCTATATACTGCTATCACTCTATCACTTTCTATATACCGCTATCACTTTCTATATACTGCTATCACTTTCTATATACCGCTATCACTTTCTATATACTGCTATCACTTTCTATATACTGCTATCACTTTCTATATACTGCTATCACTCTATATACTGCTATCACTTTCTATATACTGCTATCACTTTCTATATACCGCTATCACTTTCTATATATACTGCTATCACTTTCTATATACTGCTATCACTTTCTATATACGCTATCACTTTCTATATACTGCTATCACTTTCTATATACTACTATCACTTTCTATATACTGCTATCACTTTCTATATACTGCTATCACTTTCTATATACTGCTATCACTTTCTATATACTGCTATCCCTTTCCATATACTGCTATCACTTTCTATATACTGCTATCACTTTCTATATACTGCTTTCACTTTCTATATACTGCTATTACTTTCTATGTACTGCTATCACTTTCTATATACTGCTATCACTTTCTATATACCGCTATCACTTTCTATAGAGTTCCATCAAGACATCACTATTTATCCGTGGGTTGTTGGCGACATTATGGCGTCACTCCTCTGTACACTTGACGCACCCTGTACACTCCTGTTACGTCGTTAAGAGTTAGTACACTACTCTTCTTTATTACATCAAAAGACTGTGAGTAAGGCGTTACCAAGTGGGCGTGGGGACAGGAGTGGGCGGGGTTCACCCAGCGACCGTGAGAGCCAGGGTTGATGGGGCTTACCTAATGGGCGTGAGGCAGGGGGTAGACCTGGCTCACCTAGTGGGCGTGATGGCAGGGGTTGGCGTGGCTCACCTAGAAGACGTGAGGGCGGGAGTGGGCGTTGTTCGGAGATGGTGGAGGGCGGGATGGAGTAGCGTCGCTCCATCGTGTTCAGTTCCCACAGTTCACTCATCCTATGGAGACAACAGGCGGAGTCAGAGGGTGGTGGCAGAGGGATAGATGGTGTGAGAGAGATTGACATGATACATTTTATAAATTATAATATATATATTTTTTTTGATAAGTGAGACTAAAATCCTGCTATGTTGCAGTTGTGGTATAACTGTTAACTGACCTTTTCTCGGGTTCGCTTCTTCATTATATACAGAACTTCTTCAATAAGTTCAAGAGTCACGATCATATCCCAGAACACTACACTACACTACACTACACTACACTACAAAACACTACACGCAGTAATGTGCTCCCAGGAAATTTTTCTTTAGACTGATAACCTCCATTATACAATAAGCTTACTAGCCTCTCGGAGTGTTATAATTATTGTTATGATTACTTTAATTTAGTACGAAAGTGAGTGATAATGACTGCAGGTAAGATGGGTGAGGGTCATTAATTCATAACAGTGGGAAGAGACATGGCAGACACCTCTCTCTGTGGACCCGACAGAGGCGAGAATATGTCATAGTTACCACTGAAGGAAAACGTGAAAGCATAGAGCAAAAATATACAAAGAAAATGGTTTTGTTATATTGGTAGACTACTATAAACTTATAACACATTCTCTATCAATCTGTCTTTCTATATATTCACCAATTAATCAAAGTTTTCATTCATCTTTACATTATTATGATCAATATGTTAACAGACCCCGTATAGTGGTATCATGTAAGCAATATTTACAATTTGCAAGAATGAATAAACAATGTGTACAACAATTGCAGTAAAACAATGGCTTCGAGAACGTCTCAAACTTTCCGTGACCTGAAGGAACACAGGACGTCCAGCCTGTGCATATCATAAGAGACAATAAATAATTTTTCGTGTGCGTAATTACGAAGACAAGTTAATGTTTCTATTGTTGTCATTTCTTCACAGTATATACATTGATTCATACACTCCCCGGCATTCACAAAAATGCCACACACTTGTTTCACTCACTGCGTAAAAATATAATAATAATAATAATAATAATAATAATGATAATAATAATAATAATAATATAAAATAAAATATCTGCAGTGGATCCATTCTACGTAAGCGTGCTATACAAAAAGTCCGTTCTCTTTGGTTGAGTTCATCACATCAGAAAGAATTTTACGTTTTCTTTCAGGAGTAACAACAGTATATATTCTAAGACTACCGTTTCCTCTACTCGCAAAGAACGAGAATTTCCCATTTACTCTCCAGGACAAAATAAACAATCAAACCAAATCTAAAGCTCATTAGATAGTTATACTTAAGTTAGCTCAGCTCCCTTCGTTAGATTTGTTTTCAAATTATCTGTTGCCTTAGTATGTTTTGAGCTTTCCGAAGAACTTATTTTCATCTAAAATAACAGTGACGAAAATACCCGCAAACTTGTGTCTAATCTGTCTGTCTGGATCTGTCTGTCGTTAGTATTCAAGAAGTGTAGCCTCAATGTAGCCTCCAAGTTTACACATAACCTTACACTTCCTCTAAACAAAACCACGCCCTCCCTCTAATAATAATACAAATAATAATAATAATAATAATAATAATAATAATAATAATAATAATAATAATAATAATAATAATAATAATAATAATAATAATAATAATAATAATAATAATAATACGCTGGTAACATAGGTACAAGACAGTCATCAGAAGGTGAAGCAGGAGGGAGAGAGAGAGAGAGAGAAGACGTGGGTGAGAGTGGGTGTTGGAGGCCTTGACCAGCTACACAATAAGCTTGGCTGGGATAAAGTAGTCAGCCGGGCGTCACTGGCACACGACGCTGGCTTTCCCTTGAGTCAGACACTCACCTACACCTACAACACCTAGCTACACCCATGACTCTTGCCAACATCCTCCTATACACTTGTATTTCCTGTCTCCTCACAGGGTGTAGCTTCGTGTAGCAGATCCTAAGAGGGCTAGTGTGGTGACGCAAAGCTAGGGGGGGGGGGAGGTTGAGGTGTGGTGTAAGTGTGGTGAAGCAGAGGTGTAGGTGTGGTGAAGGAGAGGTGTAGTTGTAAGTGTGTAGATGTGGTAGAGGACATTAAGGTTTGACTAAATGTACAGTATACGTAAGGAAAAAATCATACAAATTTCTGTTTGACTGGAAGTATTGGTTTATTAAGGTAGTAGTGTGTATGGGCGTGAGTAAAACCTGTGTGCATTGTATGTATGAAGGATTTTGAATGGCTGAGCGTTATGGTGTAATATGGGTGGATGTTGTATGGATGTTTTGAGATTTTGTGACTAAAGATATTAATAAATTGTGTGTAGTGTACATAAAAGTGTATAAAGTATGGATGTATTCGCCAAATTTGAGTGTAGTCTGGTTGTAGTGAGGGAACTAGAGCAGAGAGAGTTTTATTATAAATAGTTAAGTTAGTGAGTGTAGGGGTGTGAAACAGTATGTGTAGTGTAGTGTAGCCACGGTCATGGGTGGTGGGTAGTGTTGTTAGGGGGTGTAGGTAGAGTGTAGTAGAAAGTAAAAGTAGAACGTGCATTTATCAGTTTGTGAGGAGATTTTATGTATTCTGTGGCCAGATGCATTCTCAGACTTTTTTCAAGTTCTTATCCTATGAGTGTCTAAAGAGAGGTAGGGCTGAGGGAAGGGACTTTTGTCTTCCATAGTACCTCCTCTTACACCCAGTAATAAAGCTGCGGTCACTCTACAGTTCTACCCGTAATAAATCTACCGTAGCGTTTATTTTTCAACGAACTGCTCAAGTTGTCTATACAGCGACAACTTATTTGTTGTCAAAAGTGGGATGATACCGAGCGTCTGAAAATCCACGGCATGATGGGTTGAAATTTCTGTAGAGTATTGTATTACTAAAATTTACACAGTTCTAATTTTTCTTATTAATGTTAAATGCACAAAAAATAAAAAAGTGTACTTAAATAACAAAACACGAAAAAAAAAGTCATAGTAAATAAAAAGATAAGAATAATTATACAACGCGACGGGAATTTCATACTTACGACACTTTGTCAACAAACATCGCCTGGACGCTACAATCGTTTCTTTTTTGTCTTGGTCTTCTCTAACAAGACCACACATCTTACTAAAGCGGTTAATGCTGCCATAGAAACATACAATGAAGCCACCCTGCTCTCCAACTGAGCTCAAACTAGCCGCGCGAGCTGGGCGCCTGGCCAATGGTTCATATTGCCAGTGACCAGTGTGGGGATCGTACCGTTGACTTATTGCCAGTAGATGAAATGCTATCGTGGATTTATTGCACGGAAACCTCTAGTGTGACCGCAGCTTGAGCCAGCACACTGTCCAGCGTCCTGCCAAGGTGGCCAAATGACCCACCAATTACTGATGGTTAGAACCCGCAGACAACCCACCTGTCGTGCCACCTTGAAAAAGCTTGTATTACTAACCACACACACACACACACACATATATATATATATATATATATATATATATATATATATATATATATATATATATATATATATATATATATATATATATATATATATATATATATATGTGTGTGTGTGTGTGTGTGTGTGTTCGTCGATAAATTAACAGGAAATTATGATATATGTTTTTAAATGAAATCATCAATGATTAATTGTATTATTATTAACCCATATGCTTATAATAGTGTTTGTGCAGGTGCTGTTAATACGGGCTGTGTAGGTGTTTGTATTAAGGTTTATACTACTGTGTGTATTAACCTCTTGAGTGTGTTTTCAATAGTAGCTGTCAATATATCTATAACAAGGTTTACGTACACCTTTACTATAGTGTGAATACCTGTATAAGTATTAATAACAAGATATATGTGCATAAGTTAATAAAAGGCTCTGTGCAGCTGCTATCAAGAACTTTACAGGTGTTAACATGTATCACGGCTGGATCTCATTGTATTTAAATGTTTACAAAATAACACGAAACTCTGACATAATGGAATCAGCTGGGAAGCAGGTAAACAAAACAACACCAGAGGTCCAATCCATGGCTTACTGTATCACAGGTAACGTCGCTGCAAGAACAAGAACAGCAGCAACAGTATAAAAAAAAATAATAATAAATAATAATAACAGTAATAATGATGATGATAATAATAACAATAACAACTGTACACACAGGTTATACAAAGGGGTATAATTTTTTGTGACCGCGGGTGTACGAAACAATATCCCAGGTGGGTCAAAAGTGTTTACCTGTGACGCAACTCTGACCATGAACAGTACAGTACTAACACCACACGAGCCTCTCTCCCTCACCTTCCCGACCCCACTCCTTATCTCCACCAACGGTACTTTCCTGTCCCACTGACCAGAGCCGAACAAAAACCGGCCCAGCAGGTGTGGTTGGCCCGCTAGCTGCTCCCGGCCCAGTGATTGGTGTTGTTGTTGGTGCTGATCTATACTATCTGCTTGATATTGCTGTGCCCTGCTGTTTGTATGTTGTTACTTGTTCTTGATGCTGTTGTTACTGCTGGCCTACTCGCTACATGATATTGCCTGCTTGCTGCTGTTACTGCGCATTACTCCCTGCTTGTTGTTGCTAGTACTGTGCGAGGTTAGCGGTCAGGGTACTCCTCAGCATGCGGTATCCTAGTGGCGGACTGATTGTCAAGAGGAGCTTCAAAAACCCCGTCCCCCCTCATCCAGAATTTCTCTCTTCACTAACCCTCAATGAGTCATACATGAGAGACCAATATAGATAAATACTAATCTTGACGGTCACTCAGTCTTGAATTTCATCATTGGTTGTCTTGCAATAGTCTTAATTTTTGGCTTTGTTGACATGACTAATGGATGTTTCTTACTGTATGTGTGAGAGAAGTGTCTTTTGTCGAGAGCTGCTTGAGGTTGTCAATGTTCAGATTTTATTCTCTCTCGTTGAAGGTCAATTATACGTTATCAAAACAGATTCACTATGAATTTTACTCCATTTATATTGAATATAAACATTTGTTGCGAAGATAATCACAGAATATAATATTTCACAAGTATTTTCCTTCCCCAGAAAAAAAATCCAGGTGAGGGAACAAAGAACAGCAAGGACCCGCCAGCATGAAACAGGACGAGGAACATGTCACGGCTACCTTGATCCTGCTGCTCTCGAAGGCCACGACCAAATCTTCTCAGAAAACACCTTCAGGAGAACATCTGGACGTTTATATCTTCATCCTCTCGCGTCTGCCCACAACCACATAAACAGAAGTACATAAACTACTGCCCCCAGAGGCTGTTATTAACCAAAACACAGACAGATGGTGTTTGTAAATATTTATCGTCCCTGTAGAGGACCTGAGCTTCCACACTCCCACCAGCAGGCCACCAGTCAAGGCGATATGTGGAGGAACGGGTATGAGGGTCAGTGAGGATGGAGGTATTGTGGTGGTCGTGGGTTCTGTCTGTGATGGTCGTGGGTGCTGTGATAGTCGTGGGTTCTGTCTGTGATGATCGTGGGTGTGTGATGGTCGTGGGTTCTGTCTGTGGTGGTCATAGGTTCTGTCAGTGATAGTCGTGGGTTCTGTCTGTGGTGGTCGTAGGTTCTGTAGTGGTGGTCTTGGGTTCTGTCAGTTGTGGTCGTAGGTTCTGTCTGTGGTGGCCACTATTAATAACAAGAGATGATGTCACGCTTGACACTGTTGAGTCATCCGATGAACGACGGAAAACTCAACTGACTGCTTGCTTTTGCTGCTCCTGTGCTTCTGTCTGCCTACTGACTTCTGCTGCTGCTTTACTGACTATCTGCTGCTGCTGATGCCCTACTAATCTCCTTACTCTTGGTGTTGTTACTGCTCTCCTGCTATCTGTTTTCAGCTTGCTGTTGATCCTATTGGTGTTCTGTTCTCTCTACCTCTCGTATCTTGCTACTGTTTATCTTTCCTTTCATTCTTCGTCTTCTTCTTCTTTGTACACTTATAATATTACTTAATTCTTCCTTTTCTCTCGTTTTATCTTCTGCTAAATTCGGGCAAAAAGCAGAGTAGCAGATGTTACATTAGTGAGTGTGAAGGAGGCGGGGGAAGACGACTAAGGGAGGGGTAGACGACTGAGGGAAGGGGAAGAGGTAGACGAGTGAGGGAGTGGATGAAGAGAGTGAGGAGGGAGGTGGGGGGGGGGAGGCGAGTGAGGGATGAAGGTAGGAATAGAGGGTGAAGGAACAGTATGTGTCTCCTGCCGGTTGTATTGAGTGTCTCTGTGTGATCCTTTCATTCTCTCTCGATTAATTTTTTAAATGTTTAATAATATTGTTGATTATGACGATTACGGTGATAGTGACGGAAAATAATAACGATCACAAATAATGTATAAAAAAATGATTGGAACAACAACAACAACAATAATGATAATAATAACAATAATAAAAATAATAATAATAATAATAATAATAATAATAATAATAATAATAATAATAATAATAATAATAGGCTACTGTTATTATCATTATTATTGTTTTTCTTTTATTATCATCATCATAGCATAAGGCAATAACCTCACTGTATGTCGAGAAAGACAGTGAGTGAGGGTTGTGGTCACCATGCAGACTAAATTAGTAGTTCCCACGTCTAATGACCTCATGCATAGTTATACCGGTTATGAACGGAGGGAAGAGGGAGGGGAAGGTGGAGAAGAAGGGATGGGGAAGAAGTTGAAGGAAGTTGGGGAATGGGGAGGAGGGAGGGGAGGTTGGATGGGATGGTAGAGAATGAGACGGAGAGGAGAAGAGTTGGGGAGGGGAAAGAAGAAGTAAAAGAAAGAAGAGCAGGGAAGAGAAAGGAATAAGAGGAACGGGAGTTGTGGACAAGGAAGGGTCGGAACGGGTACAAGGTGAACAAAAATAGAAAATGAAGCTGGTGACGGTGGTAGACGGGAGGGTGGTAGGTGACGGTGGTAGACGGGAGGGATGGTAGGTGACGGTGGTAGACGGGGAGGGTGGTAGGTGACGGTGGTAGACGGGAGGATGGTAGGTGACGGTGGTAGACGGGAGGTGGTAGGTGACGGTGGTATGACGGGAGGGGTGGTAGGTGACGGTGGTAGACGGGGTGGGGTAGGTGATTTGCGGTAGACGGGAGGGATGGTAGGTGACGGTGGTGAAATGAGGTGGTAGGTGACGGTGGTAGACGGGAGGTGGTAGGTGACGGTGGTAGACGGGGAGGGGTGGTAGGTGATGGTGGTAGACGGGGAGGGGGTGGTAGGTGACGGTAGACGGGAGGGGTGGTAGGTGACGGTGGTAGACGGGGAGGGGTGGTAGGTGACGGTGGTAGACGGGTGGGGTGGTAGGTGACTTGTGACGGGAGGGGTGGTGGTGGTGATGGTGGTGACGGAGAGGGGTGGTAGGTGACGGTGGTAGACGGGAGGTGGTAGGTGACGGTGGTAGACGGGGAGGTGGTAGGTGACGGTGGAAGACGGGGAGGGGTGGTAGGTGACGGTGGTAGATTTGGGAGGGGGTGGTAGGGTAAAGACGGTGGTAGACGGGGAGGGGTGGTAGGTGACGGTGGTAGACGGGGAGGGGTGGTAGGTGACGGTGGAAGACGGGGAGGGGTGGTAGGTGATTTGGGTGGTAGACGAGGTGCAGTGACGGTGGTAGACGGGGAGGGGTGTAGGTGACGGTGGTAGACGGGAGGGGTGGTAGGTGACGGTGGTAGACGGGGTGGGGTGGTAGGTGACGGTGGTAGACGGGGAGGTGGTAGGTGACGGTGGTAGACGGGGAGGGGTGGTAGGTGACGGTGGTAGACGGGGAGGGGTGGTAGGTGACGGTGGTAGACGGGGAGGGGTGGTAGGTGACGGTGGTAGACGGGGAGGGGTGGTAGGTGACGGTGGTAGACGGCAGAAGACAGACGCCATGGAGGTGGTGGGACGTACTAATAACAAACATCTTACACAGCGTATGTAAGGAACCCGTCGAGGCTCATGACTATCAGGGTCACTGGTCAGTGTGGCAACACCAGGTCAGATCATCACCCCCTGGAGTGCCGCGTGTAAGGTCAACTGCTTATGACGGTCACGGTGTGTGGGAGGGATGAAAGGTCAGTGCCAGGGTGCAGGTCACTGGGGAGATAATGGCTCACGCTGTTCACTGTGGTGTGTATATGTTGTTAAACTTAAACTCTTACCATATAAGAGCGCCAGTGTCTGGCGTAGCTCTTGTAAATGTTTTCTTGTACGGTAGAAAGAACGCCAGACGCAAGTGAGTGCTCGTGCTGGAGGTGTCTTTGTGGTAGAGGCATTACAGAGGAAGAATCAAGGCTCTCATCAGGTGGGGTCTCCTAAGGTGAGTGTAGGTGTTGGGCGGGTCGTGTCGCCCTGTGTGCCTGGTCAATAAACTACACATATGGTCATAATATGGCTGTGATATTCACACGATGTGCACAACTGTGAGTCTCACCGTGGACCTGTATTGACCATTATATACCAGACAACATCTCACACACACACACACACACACACACATATATATATATACAGTATATATATATATACTAATTACAAAGATCTATCAAACATAACAAACATAATCCGATTTTAATGGCCCAAAACCAGGGGTAGAGTTTATAAATAACGCAGTAGTTACCGCACACCATCTACAAGTTGTCAAAGAACGTTACCAGAGATACAGTGAATATATCAATCATATCATGAAACTACTGTAAAATCGTATTTCTGAATATAACAACAATAACAGTTCCATTTGTAATGTCAAAAACTATAATCATATTATTAATATACTATATCAAAAATTATAGACGTCCATTATGGCTGCCATTATTAAATAATAAAAATGTCCGTGATATATATGGTGAATGATGATCATTATTATAGCTTAAGTACATCTTTAGAGGGATATTAATATCAGATTGCTGTAAAACAGCCAGTTTATTCAAGAATAATGTGCTATGGTAATTGGTAATTAAATGTTAATTACAGTTTTTATACTGCTGTTATTTGTGTGTTTTATATCTTGACCAAAAGTATGGCATAGATTAAGTAAACAAATACATCTGTTCAAAATTGTAATAAAAGACTTTTGAATTAACATAACATTAATGAAAACTTTGTCACATCAATTACATAATAGAGCCCAGTCATCAAATCATCACGTCGCTCTTCAGAGACAGAGTCTAGCAAACTGCGTGCTCAAACTCTTCACCATCATCATCACCACTACCTAATATATTCCCTCACCCTCACAGCTCTGCACATCTGAGCGTTTGTTGGTGATCAATAAATCGACCAGCTCAGTTGGCATACTTTCCACGATCCATTTTGGAGCGAGGTGACCAAATGAATCTATTTGCCAGCCATTATTGGTAGCATCAGGGATATATGGCTGTGCATGGGTGGCATTTTTCCATATGAAAACTTGATAGTTTGCCCTCAGAATGTGTTACTGTAATGATGCTTGACACGGGGCGAATAATCTGACATCCACAACAGTCGAACTGCTGATGAGGGAACCATGGGGAGAGTAGGACTGATGAGGGAGCCAAGGGGAGAGTAGGACTGATGAGGGAGCCAAGGGGAGAGTCGGACTGATGAGGGAACCATGGGGAGAGTAGGACTGATGAGGGAGCCATGGGGAGAGTAGGACTGGTGAGGGAACCAAGGGGAGAGTAGGACTGATGAAGGGGCCAAGGGGAGAGTAGGACTGATGAGGGAACCATGGGGAGAGTAGGACTGATGAGGAAACCATGGGGAGAGAGTAGGACTGATGAGGGAACCATGGGGAGAGTAGGACTGATGAGGAGCCAAGGAGAGTAGGGACTGATGAGGGAACCATGGGGAGTAGGACTGATGAGGGAACCATGGGGAGAGTAGGAATGATGAGGAAACCCATGGGGAGAGTAGGACTCATGAGGGAACCATGGGGGAGAGAGGGACGATGAGGAGCCAAGGGAGAGAGACTGAGCGAGGGAACCATGGGGAGAGTAGGGACTGGATGAGGAAACCATGGGGGAGAGTAGGGACGATGAGGGAACGCAGGGGAGAGTAGGATTGAGAGGGAACCATGGGGAGAGTAGGACTGATGAGGAAACCATGTAGAAAGGGAGAATGATAGGAACCCAAGGGAGAGTAGGGGATTGATGAGGGCTCATGGGAGAGTAGGACTGATGAGGGAAACCAAGGGGGAGTAGGGACTGACAGGAAACCATGTAGAGTAGGGACTTGATGGAGGGAACTTTGGGCGGGGAGAGAGACTGATGAGGAACCATGGGGGAGAGTAGGGACTGATGAGGAACCATGGGGGAGAGTAGGGACTGATGAGGGAACCAAGGAGAGTAGGACTGATGAGGGGAAACCATGAGAAAGTAGGACGATGAGGGAACCATGGGGAGAGAGTAGGGATTGATGAGGGGAACCATGGAGAGAGAGTAGACTGATGATGGAACCAAGGGGAGAGAGGGATTGACAGAGGGAAACCATGGGGAGAGTAGGGACTGATGAGGGAAACCATGGGGGAGAGTAGGGACTGATGAGGGAACCATGGGGAGAGTAGGACTGATGATGGGAACCAAGGGGAGAGAGACCGAGTGAGGGAAACCCAAGGGGGAGAGTAGACTGAGTGAGGGGAACCAAGGGAAGAGAGGGACTGGAGTGAGGGAAACCATGGGAGAGTAGGGACTGAAGAGGGAACCATGGGGAGAGTAGGGATTGAGTGAGGAAACTATGGGGAGAGTAGGGATTGATGAGGGGAAACCAAGTGGGGAGTAGGACTGATGAGGGAAACCATGGGGAGTAGGGACCGATGAGGAAACCATGGGAGAGAAGGACTGATGAGGGAAACCATGGGGAGAGAGGACTGATAAGGGAACCAAAGGGGGGAGAGTAGGACTGATGAGGGAACCATGGGGGAGAGTAGGACTGATGAGGAAACCAAGGGAGAAAGAGACTGATATGGAGAACCAAGGAGAGAGGGACCGATGAGGAAACCATGGGGAGAGAGGACTGATGAGGAACCAAGGGAAGAGAGACTGATGAGGGAAACCATGGGGAGAGAGACTGATGAGGGAACTATGGGGAGAGTAGGACTGGAGGAGGGAACCATGGGAGAGAGAGATTGATAAGGGAACCAAGGGGAGAGAGGGACTGGATGAGGAAACTATGGGGAAATAGGGACATGAGGGAACCATGGGGAGAGTAGACCGATGAGGGAAACCAAGGGGAGAGTAGGGATGATGAGGAACCAAGGTGAGAGACTGATGAGGAAACCATGGGGAGAGTAGGACTGATGAGGGAACCATGGGAGAGAGACTGATGAGGGAAACCATGGGGGAGAGTAGGACTGATAAGGAACCATGGGGAGAGTAGGGACTGATGAGGGAAACCAAGGGAGAGAGACTGATGAGGAACCATGGGGAGAGAGAGACTGATGAGGGAATCAAGGGGAGAGTAGGGACTGATGAGGGAAACCAAGGGGAGAGTAGGACGATGAGGAAACCAAGAGTAGTAGGGGACGATGAGGGAAACCATGGGGAGAGTAGGGACTGATGAGGGAACCATGGGGAGAGTAGGGACTGATGAGGAACCAAGGAGAGTAGGGACGATGAGGGAAACCATGGGGAGAGTAGGACTGATGAGGAACCATGGGGAGAGTAGGGACTGGATGAGGAACCATGGGGAGAGTAGGGACGATGAGGGAAACCATGGGGAGAGTAGGGATTGATGAGGAACCATGGGGGAGTAGGGGACTGATGAGGGAACCATGGGAGAGTAGGGACTGATGAGGGAACCATGGGGAGAGTAGGACTGATGGAGGAACCGTGGGGAGAGTAGGGACTGATGAGGAACCAAGGGGAGAGTAGGGACTGATGAGGGAACCATGGGGAGAGTAGGACTGATGAGGGAACCAAGGGAGAGTAGGACTGATGAGGGAAACCAAGGAAGAGCAGGGACTGATGAGGAAACCATGGGGAGAGTAGGGACTGATGAGGGAAACCATGGGGAGAGTAGGACCGATGAGGAACCATGGGGAGAGTAGGACTGATGAGGGAACCAGGGGAGAGTAGGGACTGATGGAAACCATGGGGAGAGTAGGGACTGATGAGGAAACCATGGGGAGAGAGACTGATGAGGGAACCAAGGGAGAGTAGGGATTGGAGGAGGGAACCAAGGAGAGTAGGGACGATGAGGGAACCAGGGGAGAGAGACTGGATGAGGGGAACCATGGGGAGAAAGAGAGACTATAGAGGGAAACCAAGGGGAGAGAGGGACTGATGAGGGAACCAGTGGGGAGAGAGTAGGGATTGAGCAGGAAACCATGGGGGAGAGTAGGGACTGATGAGGAACCAAGGGGAGAGTAGGGACTGATGAGGAACCATGGGGAGAGTAGGGACTGATAAGGAACCATGGGGGAGAGTAGGGACTGATGAGGGAACCAAGGAGAGAGGACTGATGAGGGAACCATGGGGGAGAGTAGGACGACAGAGGAACCAAGGGGAGAGTAGGGACTGGATGAGGGAAACCATGGGGAGAGAGGGACGATGAGGAACCATGGGGAGAGAGACTGATAAGGGAACCATGGGGAGAGAGGGACTGATGAGGGCACCAAGGGGAGAGAGACTGATGAGGAAACCAAGGGAGAGAGACTGATGAGGGAACCATGGGGAGAGAGACTGATGAGGAAACCATGGGGAGAGTAGGGACCATGAGGAACCAAGGGGAGAGTAGGACAGGAATGCATGTAGGGTGGAAGACTGGATGAGAACCATGGGGAGAGAGATTGATGAGGGAACCATGGGGAGAGAGACTGATGAGGAGCCAAGGAGAGTAGGAATTGACAGAGGGGAAACCATGGGGAGAAAGAGGGACTGAGAGGAACCATGGGGGAGAGTAGGACTGATGAGGAAACCATGGGGAGAGTAGGGACTGATGAGGGAACCATGGGGAGAGAGAGACTGATGAGGGAACCATGGGAGAGTAGTACTGATGAGGGAGCCGGAGGAGGCAGGACTGATGAGGAACCATGGGGAGAGTAGGGACTGAAGAGGAACCATGGGGAGAGTAGTACTGGATGAGGAACCAAGGGGAGAAAGAAAAGATTGATGAGGGAACCATGGGGAGAGAGACTGATGAGGAACCAAGGGGAGAGTAGGGACCGATTGTAAAACCATGGGGAGAGTAGGGACTGATGAGGGAACCAAGGGGAGAGAGACTGAGTGAGGGAACCATGGGGAGTAGGGACTGATGAGAACCAAGGAGAGTAGGACCGATGAGGGAACCAAGGGGAGTAGGGACGGATGAGGGGAGCCAAGGGGAGAGTAGACTGATGAGGAAACCATGGGGAGAGTAGGGACTGGAGTGAGGGAACCAGTGGGGGAGAAGGACCGATGAAGGAAACCATGGGAAGAGTAGGACTGATGAGGGGAACCAAGGAGACAGGGACTGGATGAGGGAACCAAGGGAGAGCAGACTGATGAGGGAACCAAGGGAGAGTAGGACCAAGAGGGAAACCAAAGGGGAGAGTAGGACTGATGAGGGAACCATGGGGAGGAGTAGACTGATGAAGGAACTATGGGGAGAGTAGGGACGATGAGGGAACCAAGGAGAGTAGGACTGATGAGGGGAACTAAGGGAGAGTAGGGGACTGATGAGGAAACCAAGGGGAGAGTAGGATGATGAGGGAACCATGGGGAGAGAGATTGATGAGGGAAATCAAGGGGAGAGTAGGGATTGATGAGGGGAAACTATGGGGAGAGTAGGGACTGATGAGGGGAAACCAAGGGGAGAGTAGTACTGATGAGGGGAAACCAAGGGAGAGTAGGGATTGATGAGGGGAAATTCATGGGGAGAGTAGGGACGATGAGGGGAAACTATGGGGAGAGAGGGATTGATGAGGAAACCATGGGGAGAGTAAGGACCATTATGGAAACCATGAGAGTAGGACCGATGAGGAACCAAGGAGAGTAGTACTGATGAGGAACCAAGGGGAGAGTAGGGACTGATGAGGGAACCATGGGGAGAGTAGGACTGATGAGGGAACCATGGGGAGAGAGGGACTGATGAGGGAAACCATGGGGAGAGAGGACTGATGAGGGGAACCATGGGGAGAGGCACTGATGAGGAAACCATGGGGAGAGAGACTGATGAGGGAAACCAAGTGGGAGAGAGGACTGATGAGGGAACCATGAGAGTAGGGGACTGGATGAGGAACCAAGGGAGAGTAGGGACGATGAGGGAAACTAAGGGGGGTAGTAGAATTGATGAGGGAACCATGGGGAGAGTAGGGACTGATGAAGGGAAACCCAAGGAGAGAGTAGGACCGATGAGGGAAACTAAGGGGAGAGTAGGGACTGATGAGGGAAACCATGGGGAGAGTAGGGACGATGAAGGGAACCAAGGGAGAGAGTAGGGACTGATGAGGGGAAACCATGGGGGAGAGTAGACTGATGAAGGAAACTGGTGGAGAGAGTAGGGACTGATGAGGGTCCATGGGGAGAGAGGACTGATGAGGAACCATGGGGAGAGCAGGGACTGATGAGGAACCAGTGGGGAGAGTAGGACCAGATGAAGGAACCAAGGGGAGAGAGACTGATGAGGGAACCAAGGGGAGAGTAGACTGATGAGGGAAACCATGCGGGGGAGAGTAGACTGATGAAGGAAACTACAGAGAGAGTAGGGACTGATGAGGGAACGCAGGAGAGATCGATGAGGGGAAACCAAGTGGGGGAGAGAGGACTGACAGGGAAACTATGGGGAGAGTAGGACTGATGAGGGAACCATGGGGAGAGTAGGACTGATGAGGGAACCATGGGGAGAGTAGGACCGATGAGGGAGCCATGGGGAGAGTAGGACTGGCGAGGGAGCTGAAAAAGGGAGAGAGACCATGAGGGAGCCAAGGGGAGAGTAGGACTGATGAGGGAACCATGGGGAGAGTAGGACTGATGAGGGAACCATGGGGAGAGTAGGACTGATGAGGGAACCATGGGGAGAGTAGGACTGATGAGGGAACCATGGGGAGAGTAGGACTGGACATTTTTTTATAACTAACTTTGTTGACCAGGCGGTCATTCTGATATCCATAAATATTGCAAGTGAAATCCTCCAATTTATTAAATTCTTTATCAGTTTGATCTGGACGTTCTCCCATTTTCGGAAAACATTCCATGAAGTTTGGATGTTTCACCAGGTAGATCCAGGGACGAACTTTACCTCTACGGGCAAAGGCACTCACACTATCGCGGCCCTATGGGAAGCAGAGCAGAGATAGGCTTAATGCTCTCCCAGTTTTAGTGACAGTGCTCTTTACATCTATCATTACCCGTTTATCGCCTGCTCCAGAATCCATCACGACTTGGGTTTTGAGATTGTTTGCACCGTAATGATGGACTAGCAGACATAACACATCTGTGTCAGGTGGTCTGACTATCACAGGTGTTTTACCAGTCTGCTTGACGACATGCATGAGATGCAGCATCATGCGGGTGTCTGCCTCTTCTTGTGTTGAACACCGGTCTTCACATTCTTCTACCACAGTTCTCTTCCCATCTGGACTAGATAGAATGAAGCATTTGTCTTTGTGAAGTACAATTGAACTTCGTGGAGTTTGTTTGAATATTCAGGTTTGGGCCACTCTGTGAGGAATAGGTCGGTGACTTGTATTTTATTACTGCTTACGCTTAATGAATTCTTCCAGTTTGTGGGAACCCTTGTCAATGGTCCGCTGATGATGAATCCCATTCCTGAGCAGCGGGTTGCTCTCTTTTTTATATTTGATGCTCAATAATATCTCATAGACTAAATTATGTTTAAAATTTACTTCACTGTGAGCAGTTTACAAAAACAACTCATGAAATATCGAGTTTGAGGGTGTAATAGGTTTGAGAGGCTATGCTAACTCCCTCCACCACTTTTGAGAGTGCTAACAAGTTCAGGAGTCATATTGCCTTGGGTCATACCATATTAGACATACTACTGAGCAAAATAGGCAAGGGGGGGGGGGGGGGCCTCTGCCCGCTGGACTATGAGTTCAAAAGCTTCTGTAAGTTCCGCTCACTACACGCCAACACATAAGGACTGAACGAGGCCACGGGACACTGGAGAGCTTTGAGAATGTTAAATCATGTATTCGAAAGTAACACGTTTCTTTGTCTAAGAAGAAATGTTATTCGATGACTGTGCTGACTTACGAATGTGAGATAAAGCGATCAAAATACAAATGATATTGAAGCTCCAGGTTACTAGAAATAGCAGGGTACGGTACAGGCTAGTGACACACATAGATAAAGGTAACATAACAAACAGGTGAGATATCATTTTAAATCACAAGGACACACGGACGGATGTGGTGAGACCAACAGTGCACCGAGGGAATCTCTGGGTGGCTTCTCTAGCTAAGACCCAGAAAAGTCCCTCTACCAGATGAAGTGACGGACCTGGGAAGTTTGGATGTGTCGACAGGAGAGGACGACTCAGCACACAATATTAATCAGTCAAATATTAAGGAGGTATTTTACCGCGTGGTTACATTACACTCTTGCTGGGGACCAAAACTTGTACATCCAGAAGAACAAGTTGGTTGGCCTGGTGAGGTGTTGACTGTTTAGTTCTCACAGTTACAATAAAACAAAAGAGGAATGAACTAATAAACAGTTACAAAGATTGAATACACAAACAAACACACAAAGCGTATAAAGTGTATACCAATAAATGAATAAATAAATTGTTGGATGGTATTTTCGGTGGGAACATTTTGTGATGTTTGTCCCGGTGACCCGACACACCTGCACCATAACTGTTATTATAGTGTTGTCGACTTTAACAAAGCTACCACATACTGTGTATATCATACAGTACACACAAGCATGTTCTCGCTATGATAGAGGATAACACAGCAGGTGGTGGTCTCCGGGTTCTTAACATGCAACAGTAAGTAGTTACTTCACCACCTTGGCAGGATGCTGGTCCACCCAACAGTTGTTTCACCATCAACAAGTGTACCACTGAACTATTAATTAACGTTTCTATATTTTATTAGCCAAGTCAGAGAAACTTTCCACTGGTGTCAGTTGTCACTGGTGTCAGTTGTCACTGGTGTCAGTTGTCACTGGTGTCAGTTGTCGCTGGTGTCAGTTGTCACTGGTGTCAGTTGTCGCTGGTGTCAGTTGTCGCTGGTGTCAGTTGTCGCTGGTGTCAGTTGTCGCTGGTGTCAGTTGTCGCTGGTGTCAGTTGTCGCTGGTGTCAACTGTGGTATGTCTCAGCTGATCCCCGAGAGAAAGTGAACCATCGTCCAGCTCTGACAAGAAGTATTTACAACTAAGCCAAGTAAGTAAACCTTGATTGATGAAACGTCACTTAAAATAAGCACGTCAGTCTCCCCAACAGACTCTCCCTTCTCCCTCCGTCACGGCAGTGTGTGAGCATGGTGGTGCGAGGGCGTGGTGTTGTGTGGGCGGGGTGTTGTGTGGGCGGGGTGGTGTGTGGGCGGGGTGGTGTGTGGGCGTAATGATGTGTGGGCATATTGGTGTGTGTGCATAGTGCTGTGTGGGCGTGGTGGTGTGTGGGCAGGGTGGTGTGTGGGCGTAATGATGTGTGGGCATATTGGTGTGTGTGCATAGTGCTGTGTGGGCGTGGTGGTGTGTGTATGCGTAGTGGTGTGCGGTCATGGTGATAAGAGGTACTGTTGTCACTCACTCACTCACTACAATATCCAGAAACCACGCGCGTTCACACACACACGCGCGCACACACACACACACACACACACACATTGACTAATTCTAATGAACAAGGCCGCCGTCCAATTCACTAGGTGAGGGAGAGTGTCGCTGTTCACTCATCCATTAAAAGAAACTGTACCATGGCAGTGAGTGATGTGAGGTGCACGCCACTACGTGTTCACTGTCACATAGTATTAAAGGACACTTGAGTGCTGGTGGGCGCGTGGCTCACCAGCAGCTCACAGCCTGCACCTACGACTACATTTAAACCTAGAGGAGGCTGGAGAAGCATATTCCTTCGTCCTCAGAGAAATATTTATCTTTTGTCACATTCCGCCAAGATGGTTCCAATCCCAGTCGAAGGCCCTGATAGATATCTTTTATTTTCTATAAACACTGAAGATGTTTAGATACGTTGATGGTCTTAGTCGTCTGATTTTGACCTGGTTCTGTGTAATAATCATACACATTTGCAAGGCCGTATTGGTAAGAATTTATCCAGATAATTAATTTTTCATAAAGTTCTTGAGACACAAGTTTCTTTACGATACAGAAAACATACGTTAAACTGAGCACCTGAAAAAGCTGTACACTTGGGTCGACATTAAAACAATAATGAGTCATAATAATGAAAATGACTCGTGAATTCCTTTTAGTTTTTATGAATCACAAAACTCACAAGATCACAGTAGGTGACACACACACTGGTAGACCTCCCAGTATGTGCGTCCTTCGTTAAGTTCTCTGACATCCTGCTTCTGATGAACACACCTGACAAGCGACGCATCACCACATACTAACACGGACCTGTGACGCTCCACCACACAACACAGACCAGCGACGCATCACCACATAACACAGACCAGCGACGCATCACCACATAACACAGACCTGTGACGCACCACCACACAACACAGACCTGCGACGCTCCACCACATAACACAGACAAGCGACGCATCACCACATACTAACACGGACCTGTGACGCTCCACCACACAACACAGACCAGCGACGCATCACCACATAACACAGACCAGCGACGCATCACCTCATAACACAGACCTGTGACGCACCACCACATACCATTAAGTGTGCCTATCGTTGCATCCTCTGGTTCATAAAAGCGTGAAACAGAGTCACTAGAGTGTTGAGGCAAAAAACATTATCACGTCAGGCGTTAATCCCACGGTAGATTAACCACAATCCAGCATCTCGCGTGTGTTCTACAGGCTGCTCCTTCTGCTGTCTCTCTCTCACGCAAGTCTCTGGCAGTAGTGCTTTACCAGAGGGAGAGATGACTGGACCAACCCGGTAGCCTACACTGACACACTCACTACTAGGCGTGGGAGCTGTGTGGTGAGGCCTGGTGACGATGATGCTGGTAACGGATGGAAGGGAAAGTTCTGTGCTTTCTCAATCACAGCTATAACCACACACACTATACTTTCCCTATCTATCTGTGAAGGCAATTAACGCTGTGCTTTCTGTGTCTATCTCTCAGAGTTTGCTGAATCACTTAAATGCAATAACAAACGATTAGTTAAAACGATCACGAATGATTGTCCATCTGTCCACTGTAGTCGAAATATCTCTTGGCTTTCAATTTTCTATAGAGATTTTAAGGTAAGTGTTCTAGTGATTTTTGTATTATCGTCCCCGTTCCTCACACGAGCGCCACAACCAGCAGGGCCTCTGGGAGTGAACTCACCATGAACGTAGAACCTCCACTGTACTCGATCTTCACCATACCTAACCTTCCCCCACACACAACTTATCAATACCCCCCCTGAGCTCTACCCGGCAGAACTCTCTTCAGCGGGGTACACATCCACCACCATTCATCATTAACCACAGTCTTGAGTCCTTGTATTCCTCCGCCTTGCCTCCGCTGACAGGAGACACAGTCCGACGAACACGAACCTTCGTCCTTGTCTGCCGGTCTTCTGACATCATGAACACATACAAGAAATTCTTAACTTCTTATCTTTTTCTTTCTTTTTTTGTGATGGCGATGGACACACATATACACATTCTCTCTGTCTTTTTCGTTTGTGTGGTATTACCAAATACACTCTACTCTCTCTCTCTCTCTCTCTCTCTATATATCTTCTTTCTCAGTTAATTTGCCTTGTAATGTCATAAAAAGCAATTTACTTTTTTCTCTGTATCTCACTTTCTTTCTCTCTTTCCATCTATCTCACTTTCTTTGAGATAATCACAAGCCCTCTTTCTCATTCTTCCCTGTGATGGTTAAAAGCCGTTTACTCTGTCTGTCTGTCTGTCTGTCTGTCTGTCTGTCTGTCTGTCTCTGTCTGTCTGGGAGGTTGTAGATTCCACTAAGCTCCTCGGCGTCACCATAGACAACAGTTGGAAATCCTCGGTTTCCGTCCTCCACCTCCTCCTGCCGACTCAAGTCCCTCAGGTTCCTGCACCCGAGCTCCTCAGTGTTTACTCAACATTCATACTTCCCAAGCTCACCTATGCCTCCCCCACCTGGTCTTCCTCCCTAAATGCCACACAACGTAAACACCTAGAAAAAGTGCAAAAGAGGGCATGCAAGATTATTCTCTCCTCTCCCTACTCCACATATTTTCCCTGCTACACAATGATTTCTGAGCGATGTTCGTTGAAAATTTCTTAAACAATGTATAAATATATTTTAGGAGTTATTTATTTCTGGGATTTACTATTTTCATTGTTATTAATGAGCTATTATTCATTATTTCTTTTGTTGTTATTGTTGTTGATGATATTGATGATTTCTCTGTTGCTATTGTTGTTGTTGTTCATGACCTTGTCTATGATAATCTTTCAATATAGAATCGAGAGAGATAGTGGCTGCCAGTATCACCAGGTTGGGTACTACACCATAATCCCTCGGACAGTTCATTAATAATAATAATAATAATAATAATAATAATAATAATAATAATAATAATAATAATAATAATAATAATAATAATAATAATAATAATAATAATAATAATAATAATAATATACTCACGAGGGAGATGGTCGTATCAGAGGAGTCACCGACATTCTTCCTGTTCTTTGGTCTGACTCCTCTTATTATGTTACTCACGCCCCAAGGTCGTACTCACAGACCACTGTCACAGACCAGTCACAGATCACTGTCACAGACCAGTCACAGACCACAGACTTTTCTCTGATAAATAGATTATTATTATTCTGGCTGGACGGTGAAGACAAGGAAACCTAAACAACTTCTCACGAGAGGAATAAGACGCCGGCTCTTCCCAAGTTCCGTAAATCTGGTGAAGACAATGGAGGAACTCTTGGAGCTTCTGGTACAGAGCACTGGTGACGGCCAACACCCTCCAGAGTCAACACTGGTTTAATAATTTAAACCAGTGTTGTTGTAGTGTTACTGGTTCCTTAATTAATGCGGATATAGTAGAGTTAGTCAGTGGGTCCCAGAGAGGGTAGGTTCCTAGGGTGAGGCTCCGTCAGTCTCGCACGGGTTATGTTGACTGCCGAAAACTGCGGAAACTCACGTCTTGTGGGGCGGTTGTCGGTGGCCGCCCGCGCGTGCAGCCGTAGTTCACAAACACTGATATTTTTTATAGATACTTTCTTACGATCGATAACTTGGTGAAAATAACCTTATAGTCGGTTTATATATTAGAATAAATTAGCATATTTTCTGCCTTTCTTATCTATTAACGAGGTAGTGAAGGCAGGTGTAGGCTACAGGAGGGGACATATCATGTGTTCTGGCGGGTTTTGGCAGTCTGCGGTGTAGTCTTCTACTCCTTGCCGCTGCCTCACACATTTGACAGTTCCGGTCAGCATCGTACAGGTGTGTGTGGGAGGAGTTGGTGTCGCACCTCCGTTATGATCACCAGTACCGCCTTCAAATATCACCAAGCCTCGTTATCACTAGTACTACCTATTTATAGCATCAGTCCCCGCTATCATCAGTACCATCATAATATACCACCAGACCTCGTTGTGTTAGCTCAGAGCAAGCCATAGTCGCCCGCCCCTCGCTACAGTAACACCTCATAACAGTATCCTGCTTGTTACTTGTATAACGCCGCTGTGAGTACGTCTGATGTAATGGTAGATCCTCCCTACAATCAAGACTCTCTATTACAGCCAAGGGATCTTCACCATAAACAGAATCCATTTACCTGTAGACTCCTGATACAATAACCTAACTCTTCATACCTTTAAATGAATTCTCTCAAACATAACCAAAACCCTTGAGTGTGTATAGAGCTCACGTAATATAGCCAAACTTCTTCGCTATATTAAGCTAACAATCCTGGCGATGACCACAGTGGCTTATGACAGCCTCGAGCTATCAACCGAGGCAGTCGTCTACAACCGTGATATATTCTCTAATATCAAACCTCATTTACGCCAACCAGTATACTATTACCATACTACCACCACGACGCAATCCACTACACCTACACCACCGCCACCACCACCATCGTCACCACCATCGTCACCACCGCCACCCACCACAGTAATACAAGTCTCGTTCTGATTTCAAACATATAGTATGTGCAATTGGCATACAATATTGATATGCAATTTTTAGCATTTGTTTAGGTGAAAAACAAAACTTGAACGCCAAAAACTGCATTTCATTATCTTTATGGACACTCTGTACAGTATAACATGAACACATCAACCCCGAGACTGACAGTGGACGTAACTTCACATTCAGACTGAGTCATCACACTCGCTACAGCTGTTTTGTTTTCCATGGATTATAACTGCTGTGTGTACAAATTTACAGTAGTCTCAGCTGGCCCTATATTTACACAGTTCAAGCAACAACACAACAGTTTACGGTTTTATAAATATATCATCAATGGTGTCTGAAGATTTTTATCACGCCTTTGAAGATGTTAGTGAGGTGTGTGTGTGTGTGTGTGTGTGTGTGTGTGTGTGTGTGTACTACCACCAATAATGTAATGAAGAATAGCTCAGCCATATTTGCACTAAATCTGATCAAAGATAAAGATAAAGGATGAACTATGTTAGGTTTACCGGGAGTACTGAATTTTTTTTTGGGGGGGGGGAAGTTAAGGTCGCGGTTATTGATGGTTCACAAATATTTTTCTCCACGATCATTCTTTAAGGAAGCGTCACAGCAGAATGGAACTTGTTGTGTTCGATTCATCAACGAAAGTCCCCATAAAAAGTGTATTTTTGTCTCGACTACATCATGCTTCTCCAGGAAATAAGGTTAAAGATGAACATTTTTCGACAAAAGTGATATGGATGTAAACAAAAAAAAGTTTAAAGGTATAACAAATAAAATCTATCGTATAAATTAAACGTGGAGAGTCACTGTGGTGGTCAAGGTCACACTGGCCAAAACAGTTGAACATAGAAACATCATCATCACATTATAAGAAACTGATGGATAAAAACTTCTCAGATCTGGTGTAGAGACTTTGTAAAACCTCCATCAGTTCGTCAACTAAAAACGCGACGAAACAGTAAAATTACGTCACGAGTGTGGGATCCCCTGTTACAGTGTGTGACTGGAGGGAGGTGTGCCGTCTCTGATTACATTGTTCTGATTGGTTATTTTTATATTAATGTCGAATAAAGCTTCATACATCACCAGTCATGACAATGTGACGTCACCACCTTCACACCTGTCTCGGGTCTCATGGTTCAGTCTATGAAACTGTTCCTCGACAAGATCTATCTTTGGTACTTTAAAATTTGTAAAGATAAATACTAAACAAGTTGTTCAGTATAAAAGAAGCACCACAGACCAAATTTGGGTACATAAGTGAAGGGAACTTATTTACCTACTTATGTTATTTCCGCCTATTACTGAACGGTGGGAGACTGTGTGTGTGTGTGTGTGTGTGTGTGTGTGTGTGTGTGTGTGTGTGTGTGTGTGTGTGTGTGTGTGTGATCAGCCGTGTTTGTTTAGTTACGTCAGATAACAGAATAATCCAACACGAATAAAG